>NC_056744.1:1246098079-1246293079 GCF_019279795.1 Protopterus annectens | reverse complement strand
ACTCCTTGGGCACATATCCTGTGGTAAGGCTGAGATTAAACAGCTGCCTTATGTGTGGGTTTAATTCCTCATTTAGCTCGTGTAGCACACAGCCGGGGACACCATTCGGTCCCATTGATGCTGTGTTTTTAGCTTTAGAGAGAGCAGCTTTCACCTGCGCATTTGAGATGTCTGGGAGGCTACACTCCGCTGGGATAGTTATGTCTCCTTTAGGGGAGAGGGGGTAAAGTTTGCACTGAACCTGTCTGTCAGTATGTTGACAATGTCTATGGGCACAGTTATATATATATATATATATATATATATATATATGTATGTATATATTTCTATATTATATCTTTATCTACACGTAATGATATGTTTTATCTATGTAGATATCAATATATATATATATATATATATATATATATATATATACATATATATATATATATATATATATATATATATATATATATATATATATATATATATATATATATATATATATATATATATATATATATATATATATATATATATATATATATATATATATACACACACACACACACACACACACTTGCATCTACATGTTGTAATACATTCCCTGTACTGTTGAATGACTGGGCTGGATGATATGTTTGTGAATACATGAGGGTTATGTATATCTGACATGGCTTAGTGGTAAATTACTTTAACTATGGTGTGCTGGGTCCTGGGTTTGAGCCTTACAGAGGCTATTTATTTGTTGCTGGGCAGAACACGGGCCATTGGATACAGAGTGATTAAGGCACTTTTGAGCAGTTGTAAGCGCGTTTGCATGGCTTTGCATAGAGGTAAGCACTGCTATCTCCCGTTACAGTTTCTTATACTCAGCTGCTAAATTGCTTAACCAGTGTAGGCATTGCTTACCGTCAGACAAACAGGCTTAAACCTGCTTACTGTTGCTTAAAAGTGCTTATTCCCACTTACCCCTGTGCTAGTTTCTTTAAAAGAAAATAAAAAAGTGTTGAAAGGAAAGTGGTGAAAAATGGACACAAAGAGGGAAAGACAGTAGGGAAAATAGCTAGGGATGTGCAGGAGGGTGTAGGGAAGGTCCATAGCTGCCCACTTCGTCTACAGCAACAGCTGTGTATATACACTGAATTTGGGCCTAGATTTGGGGACTCAAACCCCTGGGAGAGGGGTGAGGACAACAATAATAAGTTGTGATGCCAATTAGACCAGATTACATGTGTCCAGTGGACATGTGTACAAAATGGACAGCTATGTATGGGGCGAGATTTTTTTTCGGGGAGCAGATTGCCCTTTTTTTTTCGGGTGAGAGTGGGATATTGAGGAGGGATAGTAGGTATATTTGGGGAGGTAGGTTGGGTAGGTTAACAGACAAGACAAACAAGATGCATACAGGGGCAGTATGTGACACATGTGAGGGGTAAACAGCTTGATGGGGAGGGGTTTTGGAAATCGGAAGCCCATGAGCCCTCTAGTGGAAACAGTGGGACTGAGGTCCCCAACCATGGGCAGTCACCACTGCACCTTCACAGCCCCGAAAGTGGCTGTGCTGCGGGCTGAGTCGCAGAGCCAGGCTGACCCTCTAGTCATGACACGTGGCCCTCATCCTGGTGTAGCAGATCACTAAACTGCTGGTTGAGCTTGCTACGCACCATGACCTGGACCTGGTGACAGGTGACAGGTTCCTGTCTGCGCCCACTCCTGGGGGTGTGAGCCCCATCCACTGAGCCAGTTCCACCCAAAGGTGGTGCAGGACCAATGGACAGGAAGGTCCCGGGTTGGCCACCAGACATGCCTGTGCCCTGTGCCACGGCCAGCTGAGCTGGGATAGGTAGGTCCGCTGGGACTAGCTTCCCAAGCATGCTATAGTGTTTAGAGTTTATCATCATATGTGGGTTTGCTATAGTCAACACATTTCAGGGTTAGGTATAACAGCATGCATAGATATTCCCTTTAACCCAGACACCAGATGCAGAAAGGTTGCATAGCAAACAGAACACATGCATATATGGGACCACAGTGACAATAAGAACAGCATGCAGGTACACTGATGGCACCATGCCACCAATGTTAGAATAATTCAATATAGCACATGCAATGGAAAAATTAAAATATTTATCAAACAACTGGACATTATCAAAACATTGGTGTCATTACATACCGGGTGGGGTGGGTGTGTTGTTTATTGTTGGAGATATGGTGGGGGGGAGAGATGTCAATAAACAACTAGTATATTCCTGTAGTCTACATTACTTTCCTAGTCAGTGCTGTTATCTGTACCTTACAAGTCTTACTACACTACCCTATAGTCTCAGTTTGGACAGTGATATGACTGTCATCATTGTTATACATGAACTGGTTTTACCTGCAGTATACACGTCTTACCTGGTATACCTGTGGAGGGAACATTTGTTAACATTAACTAGCTATTTCTACACATACTCCCAGATTCTGGGTTGATGCTGTGCACATAGCTATCCAACTCTTTCTGCACAGACCACATGTAGGTGTACCGGGACATATCTAGAATATTGCCCTCTTCAACCTTTAGTGACTTGACACACACATATACATGCTTTCCTACACAGTTATATTATGTAGCACAGTGTGTGTGACAGTGATCAGTGATACTTTATTATTCAGAGAAACTGCAACACTCACAATCCCCTACAATACCAGAGTAAACAGTACCAGTACAGGGTAAAATGTTTTTTATTTCTCAGCACAGTGTTCGTATCTGACGTACCTGTGGGAGCAATGTTTGTTAGCACTACCTGAATGTTGCCACACAAAGTTTCAGATTACACATTGGTATTATGCACATACATTTTACTGTACACACACTGGTCACAGCTTGACAACACGGGAGTGTAGATAGGACATACCTGGCTTATTACTCTCCTAACAGTTTTGGGAGTTGCTTCAGTGACAGGTTTGTTCACGTAGATGTTGGGGAATCACTTGTATTCCCTGTTTGCTGGCTA
Organism: Protopterus annectens; assembly: GCF_019279795.1. Classification (NCBI taxonomy): domain Eukaryota; kingdom Metazoa; phylum Chordata; order Ceratodontiformes; family Protopteridae; genus Protopterus; species Protopterus annectens. The sequence continues at coordinate 1,246,290,098 of NC_056744.1, read as the reverse complement.
AACATCTGGGATCATCCCACAGATGTACCAGGGGGACAGGGGGACATGCAGCAGATATGGGCCCATATACTGGACATTCTGGTCTCATCTGTACAGTTGTGGGGTATGATTATGTATGCAGCCTACTTCCACTCCCAGGATTCAGACCATGGCTGTGTCTGCTACAACATAAACACTGTCCAACAGAGTTGTGTGTGCTATATAGATATTGCTGTATATCTCCTATCTGCTTTCTGTTTTATAATTCTCCTGTGCTTTTGCATTCTGACCTTGTATTACAACACTCTTATACAGATTCCCTAGACAGTTATATTTTGTAGGATAGTGTAGATGACAGTGATGAGCAATACCTCATTATTCAGAGCAACTGCATCAGTCACAATGCCATACAATACCAATGTAAACAGTACCAGTACAAGGTATCATTCTTGTATTTCTGGGCACAGTGTTGGTATCTGACAGACCTGTTGGAGAGATGTTTGTTATTACTACCTGATTGTTGCCACACACAGTACCAGATTCCACATTACTATTATGCACATACAGCTCACTCTGTTACTGTACACACTCTGGCCACAGCTTGACAAGATGGGGGTGTAAATGGGACATACATAGCTTCTTAGTCTCATAAGGTTTTAGGGAGTTGCTAGTGTGCCAGGGTTTGTGTCTTCGAAAAATTGCAAGTTGGCATAGGTGAATGTGTGTCTTTAAAAAACAAACTTTTACAAAAAGAAACCCTGCTTATTTTAAAGTATGGTACTATGGAGCCTCGGGGACTCAACAAAGAATGTAATTGGAAGTATGTGATTTGAAGTGTATGCTTAATTGATTAATTGTTTTGTGCAATATGCTGTATATAAGCAAACAGTATTTTGTAGTGTTTTTAAACTTGGAAGGCTGTGTTAGCCGAGGCGCTAAGTGTTTCATTAAATTCGCTTTCTTCTTGGATCGATGGTCTTGGTGGTATTTTATTATTTTTTTTTTGTTTTGTTTTTTTAGTTGTATTTACTAAGATCTGAAGTTCTTGTTAATGTCGAACTAGATGTTTTGTATCAGTTCCTCCTGCCCACTTCCACTGATACAGATGATCTTCTAGCTACTAGGCCACACAAATCTGCTTCTAAATTTGTTTTATGAAGCAAAATAAGTTGCTTGTTTTTTATGTTTTAAGTGTGATTACTAGTTTTCAGATCTAACACTGATTTTCATTTTTCAGCATACATTTCAACTCCCTTAATTTTGCAAAATGTTCCTAATTTTGCTTCATATTTTCCATGTCCCTTATAAAAGGTTTGATGTTCTAGTAAATAAGAAGATTATAATCAGTTGTGATGTCAGACATTACAGTTTCATAGTTTTTAGTATTCAGAAAATCCATGTCAATGCAAAATCTGTGTTCTATTAACCTGTGAATTGAATTAGTGTAATACACAATTGACCCTGATTTTGAACCTTCTTGAGCAAAGTAGTTAAAAGCAGACCCTGGATACTTTCATATGTGCAACAGTGTTCTGTAAACACTTGCAAATAGCTGACATGTGGTCCAGGTTGTGGCTATAAAGGTTCATTAGACCAGCTCACCTAAAAGTTAATATGTTGAAAGAATAAAAATGTTACTGCGTTAAGTAGATTCATTTATACATAGTTGATCACTAATTTACATACATGTATTTTTACAGCAGAAAAATATATAATTTGAAAACATCTCTGGAATTATTAATATAGAATGTGGAAGAATTTAATTTTAACATCTAACAGTAGAAATAGGTAATGCCCAGGCATGATTAAATTCACTATATCCACAACACAAGGAGTGAAATATTAAATGTACAAAACCTAGCAACATAATGCCAGTCATAATAATGTTATGTGAAAGGTAACCAATAATACAGAAGAGAAAAACAAGACCTTTCTTCTTTTTTTCTTTTTCTTTCATTACAACAAACAATAGAACAGACCAGAAAAACAACAACTTCATTGCTGTCTTTATCTTTTATTGCAACATCTAACAGAAATGAAGAGAAAAACAAGAACTTCCTTGTTTTCTTTATCTTTTATTGCAACAATTAAGCAGAAGCTGTTAAAACCCCATGCTTTTTTAAATGTTATCATTTGAAGTTTAGTGGCAACAGAACAGGAAATCTAGATTTTTCAGTTTCATATATATTTTTTGTATTTATACACATATGATTATGCAAATAAGTTTAAAATTGATTGGTTGAGTAAGTATAGCCCCTGTAGATAAATACAACACATCTGTTGCACATTGATCTAAACAGTAGTTGTGACATCGTCAGAAAAAAGAATATTATAATTACTGGATGCACTGTAAAGGTAAGCCAATATCTCTTTCTAAATGTGTTTCATTGATCAAAATAATTTGCAGTGTACTACTGAACTTTAGTTTAATTACTTATGTTTTACAGATGAATTATCTAATACTGATGTCAGGTCTCCTGGCTACCTTTATTCATACTGGTGAGATTTATTATTGGTTTGCATGCCATATACATTATATTTGGTGTTTAGAAACAGCCATTGCGGAAAAACAAAAATGTATGCAGATGTGTTCAGCTTCCTTTTCTCATGCTAAGTCTTTCTGAAAATAAATTTATGTCTATTTCTAGCATGAGAAACTTTAAAAGTAAAACATGACTTTAATTAAAGGAATACTAACCAGTTATTGTTCAGAGATGCTTATGTAACCTTAGCCTATATGACATCAGGGGGCTACTGCATTAAAGTGTCAGCTCAAAGCCAAGCAAATTGTGCTGGCAGAGTAGTGTCCATATGTTTCTAAACACCATTCAATTAATATACATGTTAAAATGACAACAGAAACATCTAGAATTACTTTTTATGATCGCATATTGTGGAAAATGTAATTTTTAAGGCAAAAATAAAAGTTAAATATCTTGCTTGAAAATGTTCTGATGAATGGCACATGACATAGTAGCAGCTTTTGTTTCTGCTTCTGAATTTCTTGTTTGGATATAACATGGGAAAGAAATGCTGATATGCTGAGTGGCTAGTTCTGGCTTGCCATCATTTATCTATAGCTACAGTCATATAAAAAAGTAACATAACAGCATGGTGTTTCATACCCCAATCCACAAACAAGTCTATTTTTTATATGGTGCTTTCCCTTGCCATCATTAAATACTATCTAATGTGCTTTAGCTTTTCTAAACATACGCTAAACTATTTTGCAAATGTCCTATAAAAATGGGGATCTTTCTTGCAGTCTAGTTATAAAGGCATGTACTTCTAGGTGTATGTATGAACATCAAATGATTAATCAGAACATAGTCTTTACGTGATTTATACAGGTAAAAACTGTAAACAATGAGAGCAGCAACGCATGCACTGTATGACTCCTGAAGTAAACATTTATAATGAAAGTTGTTTAGATAAAGCTGTAGAGTTACAAAGTATACAAGGGGTGCAGCAGGAGGAAGTGAGTGTAGGTAGAGGGGATGAATGTCTGCCAGAAACTCATAACTCAGTTTTAAGTACTTTTGGAGTCACAGTACAGTTTACATGACAGTCTGTTATTATAGCAATAACCCACGCCTGGGTGTGGGTAATGCTAAATTACCGGTTGGCGTGGTTTGGTCGAGGCGAAGTCCAAGGGACCAAACAAAGCCAACCGTGGGTAATTTAGCATTACCCACACCCAGGCGTGAGTTATTGCTATTATACCATGACATTATTTAAGAAAAGAAACTATTACTTTTCTTAAATAATGGCATAGTATAATGCCTGTTTACTGCCCTTCCGCAGATGTCTGGCATCCGGCGGTTCTGATGTACTGCGGCCTGCGCGGTACATCAGAGTTGAGCAAAAGCAACGGAGAAAGCAAGATCTCCTTAAGTGCCGCGCTATATTAAATGAGTTTAACATAGCGAGACAGTTTTAAAATAAGCAACGGACATCTCTGTTGCATTTTAAACTGTCTCGCTATGTTAAACTCATTTAACATAGCGAGACACTAAAAAGCAACGGAGATCTTGCTTTCTCTTTACAAAACACTGTCTCGCTATGTTAAATGGGTTTAACATGGCGAGACAGCTTTAAAATAAGCAATGGAGATCTCCGTTGCTTATTTAAAACTGTCTCGCTATGTTAAACCCATTTAACATAGCGACAGTGTTTAAAAAAAGTTATACTAATGGAAAAAGTCCAGGCGACGGACCTTTTTCCATTAGTATAACTCGATTACAGCACGCTGGCCAATCAGCGTGCACGTTTTCAGATCATGGTATAATACATGGTATTATATTCACACGATACATTTATTTATTTTTTATTGACATTTGTTGTCCGGGAAAGTTCGACTGAGACAGGAGCCCATAGGAGCCCATTTTCAGTGGAGGCCCAGGGAGAAAAGTTCCACAAACACATTATAATTGCACAGTATTTTACAAGAATTTACAGAATTTACAGAAACTACAGTACAACATAACAAAATGAGAAAGACTAAAATTATGGGAAGTTATAATATCAGAGAGAGAAAACAGTAATTTACAAGATATATTTACATACACATACTTTTTTTTGTAAATATTGAAATAGGTTGAAAGTTAAGAAAGGAAAAGATCACTAGAGGGCTAGTGTTAGGTTGAAAAAATGAATAAAGGGAAAGAAAAATCACTAGTGGGGTAGTTTTAAAGGGGTGAGGGGTTAGAATGATAGTTAAGGTTAGTGTGATTTATAGTAAGAACAGTGTTGTTTAAAATAACTTATAGATCAAAAAGAGTTTCCTACTGGGTTCTGTTGGGACTATAGAGTATTAAAATGTTCTTAAGCACAAGGCAGTTGTGTTGATTGTAGACAATTTTATGTGCCATGGACAGTTGAATGAGGTTAAGGTGATGTAGAAATTGCAGCCAGTTTAATTTATTTAAGGCTTGGCAGTGATGTGAGCGGTATGAGCTCCCTGTGGTAAATTTGGAGATTTTATGGTAGCAGAACTGGAGCTTACTTTGTAGAGATGAGTGCAAGTTAGTAAAAATGGGGGTACAGTATAATAGGGAGGGGAGCAAGTAAGTGTTGGTAAGAGCCTTTTTGATGATGCTGTCCCTGAAATGTTGATGTTTATACAGGGCTCCCTAATCTGAAGTGTTTTTTTTTATGGCATTACCAGTATATGGTGTTCAAATGTAAGTTTATTGTCAGTGGTAATACCTAATAGTTTAGCATGGGATACGATTTCAGTTTCTGGTTGCTTTGGGAGAAAACATGAAAGTGAGAGTCAGGTGAGAGGGGTTTTGTTGTGAAGAGTAGAAACTTTGTTTTTTATGGCATTAAGAAGTTGTTATGATTCGGTTAATCAGTTTTCAATTGCGATGAAGGTATCTTTGGTTATTTGTTGGAGGTGTTGGAGGTTATTTGAGGTGGAGATGTTGGTAGCATCATCTGCATATTGGATAATAGAGCTAAAAGGGGAAGCAGTGTGAAGGTTGTTGGTAAATATGTTAGAGTAAAGGTCCAAGTATGGACTGTTGTGGTACACAGTTTGGTTGGTTTGGTATTCTGATAGGGTATTTTGCCATTTTACACATTGTTACCTGCTAGTGATGTAGCTATTAAACTATTGGTGGGTGGAGTGCAGCCAATTTTAAAAAGGTGTTGTTGGTGTGATACTGTATCAAAAGCCTTTGACAGGTCTAGTAATAATACAGACATAATATTACCTGAGTCAATGGATCTCTGCACAGTATCCATGAAGGAGATAAGTGCAGTGATTGTGCTATGTGAGGGATGAAAGCCATGTTGGATGAGGGTGAGCAGATTGTTCTGTGTGAGATGGTGAAGTAATTGTTTATGAATGCACTTTACAAGGAGTTTGGATAGTGGGGAGAGGATACAGATTGGACGATAGTTAAGAGGGTTCATTAGAGTTACCTCCTTTGTGAAGTGGGATGATGATGGATTTTTTCCAGAGGTTGGGGACATAGGATTCTGTAACTGAGCAGTTGATGAGAATGCTAATGGGTATGCTATGGCCTCAGCAGTGCATTTTAAGTATTCTGGTGGGAGGTCATCAGATGAGAGAGAGCATGGTTTTAATTTTCTGAGGACTGTCTGAATTTCTGTGGTTGTTATTGGCTGTACTGAGTAGATGTTAGATGGTGTCATATTGCTTTGGTGAAGGAGAGAAGAATTGTCTATGGGGGGGAGGATCTTTCTAAGTGAAGACTGATTTTGTGTGGTAGAGGAAGAGGGGGAAAGAAATTTGATTGGGTGAGGGTAGAGGGAGAGGAGTCTGTTATTAATTTGTGTATGCTATTTATAAAATGTGAGTTGAGTATAGGGGCTATTTGTGATGGTGTTTTTTCTGGGCATGGTGATGGGTTTGCAGCTAGTGGTAGAACAGGAAAAACAAGTCAGAGCCAGCCCAACAGCTGCTAAGAAAAAAAAAAAAGATCAGTGAGACTTGGAACTGAAACTGTGGAACGGTAAGTAAGTAAGAGCTGTGACTGCTAGTTTTCAAGGTGGCTTTTGTTACTACAGCAGCAGTGTGCTATGCTTTGGAAGCAGCACTTTCAGTTGGGAGACACTAATTCAATTAAAGTCTCTGTGGGGAAAACAGCTTGATTGAGCCTTGTTAGTACATTGAATAGCCTCAAAGAGTGATGCTTTACTGCCTCCTAGTGGCAGAAAGTGATCAAGGCAAGAGGTGGAAAAAAGGAGGGTGGATGTTGCCAACTGCTGTCCCTGCGAGTGTTAACACCGCTTAATATAGGTAGTAATATGCCAATAAATTGAAGATGTCCACAGGTATTATTGCAGGAAAAGCACCTACATTAGCTAATATAGGTAGTAATATGCCAATAAATTGAAGTTGTTCACAAGTGTTATTGCAGGAAAAGCACCTACATTAGCTTAACAGTAGGTTTCAAGTCGTATACTGTAGGCTCTGTGTATCCTCTGTGTATCCTTAGTTGAGCAGGAAGTATAACAGGTAGTGAGGTGATTGGGACCAACTGGAGGTAGACTTATGGGCGGCACTTCAGAGTGGTATTTGAAAAATAATTATTTGGTATGATGGTATTTTAAAAATTATTTTTTTGATCATTTGTTGCAGTAGTAAGCACTAAATTCTACCTACACCAATGTCACTTCAGTTTTAATGTCTGAGTTTTCATCAGTTGGAAAGAAACAAGATTCTTTTTTTTCCATTTTCACAGCATCTATCCTCACAATTGCATGTGTATAACTATTATCTGTTAAGTAACCCACAGAAACAAATGCTGAAGTACACAGTGAAATCAATGTATCTAGAGGAAAAAAAGGAGAAAAAATGCATTCATCTAATCAAATGCTTTTTTAAAATGATGTTAAGAAATGACAGATTTACATTTTATCAGATCTTCTACAAGTGCTTGCTTACCATTAGCTCATGATTCACTTCCCTGTTGCAGGTAGTAGTGTTGCCAAGTACCCTAACTCCCATTGACTTTATTCCCAAAATGTTATCAAAGGCTAACTGTCCCTCCTAGTATCTTGTTCCTAACTGTAGAAACTCTCATCTGTTCCCTAAGCCTAAACTCCCAGTCAGCCCATAAAGCTAAAATCACCCTCCCCTCCAAAACCCTTATCTCCCGTTCACTCCTTAAACCTAAAATCTCACTCTGCTCTCTAACCATAATCTTCTGATTACTCCCTAAACCTAAAATCCCCCTTCCCCAACCTTAACTTTCAAATAACTTCCAATCCCCCCATAAACCTAAAATCCCCCTCTTCTCCCTAACCTTAACCTTCCACTTCCTGATCACTCAATAAGCCTAAAATTCCCATTCCTCCCAGCCCTAACTTTCCATTCCTCCGATTTTTCACTGAACTTAAAATCCCCATCCCCTCCCCAATCCTTATCTCCCACTAATTCCCTAAACCTAAACTCCCCCTCTGTTCTCTAACCCCAGCCTTCCACTCCCCTCTATTAAACTAAAATCCTCCTCCCCTCCCTAAAATTAAAGTTCCCTCCTCAATTCCCTTCCCCACTTACCTCCTCCATGGACAGCACTTGACTAGTTCCGCTGTCGCATCAGTTATGTCTCTGAGCTCATATTTGAGCTTGAGTACCTGTTCGGGCAGCTGGGCTTTCAGGTTTACAGCCATTTGAGGCCTGGCTGCAAGTCAGTGGAATTCAAGCAACTGTGGCTCACATGGCTGTAAAATGTCCTAGTGTATCTCAGGGGATGCTATGTATATGACCAAGACAGAATTCCAGCAATTGTGGATACTCTAGTGTACCCAGTAGCTACAGATGTAAATTAATTAATTTATTTTTTTACTTTGTCAAGTCTCATGAATGATACATCTAGCACTGCCAATAGTTATTTCACTTTTCTGTATCTATGTATCAGCAGAAAATAGAGATAATCTTTTCACTCCTAAATCACACTCACAAAGTAAAGACCAGTTTGGCATCACATCATTCAACAACACTAAGAAACTGTACCCCGCACTAACGTTCTTGAATTCTCAACAGAAGATAATATGAAATATAATCCCCGTATCCAAACAACAGTCAAAAAGACTTACCAGAAGCTTGGCCTGTTGTATAAAGCTTAACCTTTCCTGACACATAAAGCCATAGAAACAACTGCAAAAACCTACTTACTCCCAAGACTACCATATGCCTCTTAAATCTTCACAAACCTGCCATAACTCTGTAAAAAAATAGAACAATGTTATATTAAAACTGAAAAATCTGAAAGAAATTCCTCTTGCCATACCCACAACTGTCAAGCCCTCACACTGCTAAACTGGAATGAACTACCCCTACATCCTTCACCAATCCAAGCTTCTAGCAATTCACAATTTAATATACAACTGTGAGAAATGCCCACCCCTTAAATCTATGATCTACCACTATAACCCAAGCAGAAATCTACACTCCCAAGACAAATCTCTACTTACCATAAATAAATCTCAAAATACAGCAGCAGATGCCCACTACTCAACCTGCGTTGCCAAAATGTGGAACTGTATCCCTTCCCCCTCAGGCAAACTAAACAACTACAAACATAAGGTAGATCTTGGAACCTAAGACAATCCTGGATCTGCCAGTGTTCATCCCCAGTATAATATATGCACATACACTCCAAAAAATAATTTAAGCAACATGAAAAGCATAAATGCAAATGAATAAGTTTGTTTTTTGTACATGCATATAGACGTGAATTTTATATATAAAGACTTGCATGTTATGTTTTGTTCATGTAGGTAGCCTGTAAACTTTTAAATATGGTTATAGAAATAGATTGATATATCACTACTGCTATTTACCATTAAAAGGTTGAATCATATTTTATTATTGTTATTTGTCATGTGGAGCTTTTTCTCCGGGACTTCCACTGAAGAGGGGTTGCAATGCCCAGTCAGGCAATCCGGCTTAACAAATAAACAATGAAATAAATAATAAATGGTCTACAATTTTTGGTCACATAATTATATGTAAATTAAGATGGCTTTCTACAAAAATCATTTGTTCTAGGAGGGAGGCCACTGCTAAAGAAGCAAGACTTTATATCTGACTAGTAGGGCATATCAGATATTCTACAAAGATGAGGCTTGCATCTGTGATGGGCAAGTATGGACATGCATTTTTGAAATAACAACAACATACCTGTAACACAGCAGAAGGACAAAAGTGATATAAATGCTAAAAGTTAGTAAGTCATGAATTCTTAATAAGGTGATATCCATTTAAAAGAGAATTATGGATTAAACTGGTTGTGTACAGTGTTGTCACCAGGTAAATGGGATTTGCAGACCAAGAAATGAGTATCAGCTGCTATAAGGATTAAAAAAATGTAAAAGTAAGATTAGGTTTCACTTAAATCTAGTTTGTTAGACACAAATACAGTATTCTCTTCTCTTAGGCCTAGAAATGCAGCCATGCAGCCATATTAAAACAGGCATCTTCATTTTATATTTTACATTTTACATGCAGTTTCAGTAGAAAGGAATGTTTCAGTAGAAATGGATAAGCTTATACTGAAAAGAATAAAATGGGCTAACAGAATGTTCATTACATTAGGTACAAACAAATCCTGTTTAGATGGTACGAGGTTTGGGAACCAAGATTAGAGTTATATAGAACTTGTAGCAAATTTACAGGGTTTCAGTATTATTAGGAGAGCAACTTCAGACACAGAAGTTAGTAAGTTCAGACTGATATAAAGAAATCCATATCAGTGTAGTCCACGGGATTGAGTGCAGAAGGAATCATTTTGAGTACAGAAATTACGGACAGTATAATAACTGCAGAAGCTACAGACATAATTCACTCTGTTTCAGTTTATCAGCACTGTTATTGGAGACAGTTGATATTGTGAGTACAATAATTACCGACAGTATAATGAGTACAGAAGCTATGGACATTATAATTCAGTCTATTTCTTTTTACTGGTACTGTTGTTGGAGACAATAAGATTTGTATTCAGATATTGCTGGCATTTACTTCCACTTTATCCTGCTACTACATTCCAGTCATTCCAGCCTCATTACAGTTTCTTCCACTTATTTCCAATTTATTTTCAGTATTCTACATTCCTTTCAAATCTTGCAATAAATAATGCAGTGACAACTGGAGGGCTTATATTGCTGTCACTGGTGCATGTATGAGTGGAAAATTGATTCAATCAAGTGACATGTCTGTGTCCCAAATTATACTGCTTGGTCAGTGAGAATAATAATGATACTAGTTCAATAAGAGTTAAGGGAACTTTTTCACTTAAATACATTTATTGTATTCATTTCATACAAAGGGTGCTTGCATTTTATTTAGATACAAAAATGTTTTCTGCATGTCTCACTAAAAAGTGACCCCTATTGCCTGGCACTGCTCTGCAGACCAACACACTAATCCCAAGACATGTTTTGATTTATTTCCTGTCTTCAAAACTTACCCTTGAAGAATATGCATAAATGTTATATAAATCCGGCAAAATACCTTACAGATGTTATTTATACACACTGTACATTAAGCAGTGCAAGAAAAGCTGAATACCACATTAGATGTTTCTGTGGATGCATGGAAGGTGTTGCTCACTTTTTTGTAGGCAAAATGCAGTAACCAAAAACATGAAAGAAGGATTTATATTCACATATAATGCAAAATGTGTGAGAAAATTATACTTAAGACAAAATGAACAAGTATGCGAGTGAATGAATGAGTGTACTTAAGGAAAATGAGTGAGAACGTTAGTCATGAGTGAGTGAGTAAGTGAATGTGTGACATTCATGATTGTATTTAAATCTCAGTTCAGTAAAAAGTTATATTAAACAAAAAGTTAAACAAATTCTATATTGATAGATCAGTCTGTGGAATAACACTTCTATAATAAACATAAATGATAAAATAGCCTCTAATTTTCTAAATATTTCTTTATAATAGTGTACTATAAATTATTGCTAAATCCATCTTATTTTAGTTTGCAGACAGGAGAGAACATTTTATTTTTATTTTCCTAGCATCTGTTTGTAAAAGAAATGTATCAATATCCATGATTAATTATGGACCACAAACAGATGAAAGGACACATCTACCACAGACAGGTATGAGGTAAAAGTTTTCCACCCTGGCAAAGGGCAACCACAAAAAAGCCTTCTTTATGTTAGAAACCTTATAAACAATACCCAACTCTGAGCAGAGATAATAGTAAATTATAACACATACTCGGACCCAGTGGACATAGTCTTCTAATAGATGCAGTAAATTTAGCTCTAACTCCAACTCTCTCTCCTTCCTACATTCCCAAATCTCATACTTGCATCTAAACCTCTTCTCTTAAATCTCCCATGAATAAGTCTTCTAGGTACTATCCAAGGCCAGGAATACTGCTTCTATCAGGTTAGATAGCATAAAGGGCTACTTACTGGCCAGCATGAAACAGGACATGACAGCTGACATATAGAGGCTTTTCAATGACAGCTTCCAGACAGGCTTTGTTCAGGATTAATGGGGGACAACAACTGGCATCTCTTGGCACAAAAGTGTAGTGACAATGGACCCAGGAAATTATAGACCCATACGTCTGACCAGCCTCATCATTAAGGCTATGGAAAGGACAATTATGGAATTAATAAATAAGAACATAGGTAACCTACAAACTCTTGACCCAAGCCAGTTTCGATTGGCCAATGCAGATTCTACCTACTTAACGTGACTGACGTTGAGAAGGTTACCGAAGCAATGGATGAGGACAAATCAGTACATGCCACACATCTAGACCTCACAAAGGTGTTTAATACCATCCAGCACTCAGGTTATCATAGAAAAAGCATCCCACAAAAGTGTTAATCCCCATGTAAATGACCAAACAGTAAACTGACAAACAAATAGAACCTAGAAAATTAGGATGGGCTGCTGTACCTCCTTCAAAGACTTGACACACTCATCAGGCCAATCATTGAGTAAACTGTATGTACCTGTCCAAACATTTGGCATAACTTGAATGCCCACAATACTTTCCTAACAGGAGAATCAAGGGCCTAAATCATAAAATGAATGCAGACTCTCGCAAAGTCTTGAACCTCTTCTCTGTGTCATATGGGGGGGGGTGATCTCTTCCTCACATACAGGGTATCAACAGACAGTATCATATCTGATCTACTACACATTCACAAGCCCAGTGGGGGCAAAAACACAGACTCATGAGATCTTAATCTGTTTTGCACCATAAATAGAATGTGTTAGAGGGATAGATATGCATCACAGAGATTGCTACTTCTTTAGAACAGCCCACCTTTCCACATAAAACTCTTATACTATTTATAAGTAATCTGGACGACTGGATGGGTAACCATAAATTCACCCCTGGTTTAGCACCCTTGACCCTCCTGGATAGGGATAATATGTAAATGTTGTCATCAGCTCTAGGTTATTTGCAGTTAAAATATCATTTCTTTAACTTCATGGAAATGTATGGCTAGGCTTCTAAAGGTCCTCTCAGATCCATACCTGAATAACTATCTACAAACCTAATGTAGCTGCAAATTTTATACAACCAATATGAGAATTCCAGGAATGCTGGCTACATTAGATTATCCTGCCTTTACAAAGCTAAACATATTCAGCATTGTTTTACGGTTTAGGGATGCATCTAGTACCAAACAATTTTCCATACTAGATTGTAAGTATTTTCATAGCATACAATAATAACTTAACAGCTTTAGGTCAAACATTAGATGGTGTTGCTAGCTGATATGTCCTACAGCCTCAGCTTCTGTTGAAATTTATTTTTTTTGTTTTTTAAGCAGAGTTTGCTGACTTATAAACTAATCAAAATTTGCTTGTTGACATATAAGACTACTTAGTTATTAAGAATGTCTTTTATCTGCAACCTAGATCTATTGGTATAATGCAGTTTTTCAGATCTACACAATTAGTGGTGTGTAATTTATACTCTGGTATCTTGCAGACTAGTTGATTTCAAAACTAATTTAGATTTGTAGGCATTTCAGATTTTATTTATGACTTGTACTGGAATACAACATCTACATTTATGCCTGTTATTTTTCTTTTTAAGCATTGAATGTATTTATTAAGAACAAGTCACTTTTCACTTCATTTTGGTGATTTATAGTTGCTGGCTTAGAAGTTAGATTATGGTGTCTTGCAGAAAAGTTCATTGTACAAAAATTTGGACTTGTCAATGGTATCTATCTATCCACAGCAGTGCAACTTGTAGAGTTGTTGCTTCATAACAAGAGGTGTGTGTATATCTGTCTATCTATATCTATATATCTATCTATCTATATATATTTATATATACATATATATATATATATATATATATATATATATATATATATAATATAATATGGTTTACTTTCAAGTGTTGAAACTGTCAGGAGTTTGGACACTTGAAATAGTGGCAAAATGGTTTGAAAAATGACTTTTCAAACAGTGACAGTATTTTGATATGTGAGAGCGAAGTATAGCAGGGACTGTAAATTCGTCCTTTCCCAACAGTAATACAGTCTTAGAGTTGGAATGTGTAAGTTGCAAGGGTTGTAGGAGGAACATGGTGGACTGCCCCCCTGCAAAAACCTTTTTATTTTAACTTTTTTGTTTTTCAAATCTTTTTGAATCTATCTTATTTTTATGTCTTTGTTCTCGAACTTTTGACAGTTCAGGCACTTGACATAAAGTTATATGTGGCGTGAAGAGTGGGTAAAGATAGATGAAGGTTGCCAGCCTAGACAGATAGAATTTTGCAGATAATTTTGTCATTTGTAAATATGAACGTAAACTACAGGCTTGTTGTCTTAAATGTAAAGAAATAGTGCTAGATGTGGAACTGGGGAAAAAATGTGACAACAGTGCACTCTAATGACCAAAGTAAAGCATGTGGTGACCCTTTGATGTAGACAATAGTGCTGAAGAGTCTAGATGAAGAAATTATTTCTATTGTTTTAACCAAAAGTTAAATTGCTAGATTTAAACATGCAAATGTATTTTTATTGCTCTGCTTCCTGACCAACTGCAAGATAACAAAAGGAGATGTTAAGAATGTCAATGCAGTTTCTGTTAGCCTGGGAACCCAGGAAAGTATGAAGAATGATGTATTGTGTAGCCTGGGACCCCCAGGAAAGTGTGAAGAATGATGTAATGTGAATCAGAACTGTAATTTTATTTTAAACAGAGAGAATCAGAGATTATTAAGCATTTTTGTCTTGACCATCTAACTCACAGCACTGTCTTGCTCATATGTAAATTATCTTAGACTTGTGTTTCCTTTTATAAATAGCTAGAAACTAGAAAGATTAGACTAAGTGTTTTTCTGATGTCAGAGCTGTCCTACTGAATTATTTTAAGTATTTCTTGTGATCTCTGAACTCTTGACTAGTACTGTGTAGTAAGAAGTATTGTCTTGTGTTTTTATTATTTATTATTAAATATTTTAAAACCTTTCAAATGTGGCTGTTTTGTGTAGAGATAATTTAAGCTCTAGAGTACATTGCATATTTCTAGTGATTACTGTACCAAGTCACTCTAATAAGCCTTGACTGTTTAGTTATACTACCAATTGGATAATAATATTGCACAGTAATAATTGGACACCCTTTTAAGGACCTTTGAGTAGCTGATAAATATTAGCTGGGTGGTGGCAGGCGGTACTACTGTATAGTCTGGGTAGTAGGGGCACAGCTGGAGAATCTGTGCCAGCCTTTCCCATGAGTGTCTGTGTGGTTGTATAAACTCTTATCTCAAAGTGTGTGTGTGTGTCAGCTACTTGGGCAGGGACACAAAACACTGGTTGGACAGAGGGGGTGCTGGGGGTTTTAGCTTGCCCAGCTATGCTGAGATCTGGACCCTATTGCTGTGCCAGTGGGAGTCTTATTGGGGACCTGGAGACCAGCCCCAGACTGAGTGTGATCTCTGTGTACTCTTAAGTGAAATTTAACTTTACTGTGTGCATTTGTTATCCTTTCTTCATATATGAGACAGTCTCACTGGTGTTAGTGGTGAGGATTGAGACTCCTTGATTGCTGGGCCAGGGTACAGGTGTCACATGTGGATTTATATCATATTATCGATATTAAGAAACTCAAAATTCATATGGTTGAGACTATATGTCCGTGTTTTCGAAAATTTGAATGAAGAAAAACAGTCTACGTTTTTGCAGGGGGGAAACCCTCTTGCACCCCCCCCCCCTGCAAAAACATAAATTTTTTTCTTTTTTTTTTTTACATCTGTGTTCTTTGAAACTCAAGCATATTGTCTGAACCATATAAATTTTGAGTTTTCAAAACTCGATAATATGACATAAACCCATATGTGTCTATATCTATATGTAATATATATATATATATATATATATATATATATATATATATATATATATATATATATATATATTTGTATGCGTGTTTTTATATATATTATATCTGTATATATACATAGATATGTTTGGGTACAGGATATTTCATCATTTGTTGAAATGCTCAATACTGATTGAGTGGTATGCTACTGATTTTACTGGGTCTTTGTCTGGGAAAGTGGAATAGTGGAGAAAGGTTGTTTGTCCATTTCTCCACTGCAGTGCATTCTCAGATTTCAATATTTAAGTATCAAGGGGTGCAGGGGGCAAACCCTGTAAAAAAAACACTTTTTTTGTTTGTTTGTTTTTTTCCGCCATTTGTATGGTAACTTTTTCCTTCTCTAGTTTTAGCTTTGTTTTGTTGGATATGCAATATAAATTATTGGACTCACATACTCTTGCTATATATCTATATATATATATATATATATATATATATATAGAGAGAGAGAGAGAGAGAGAGAGAGAGAGTTATATTTATAAATATATACATTTAATATTATATCTAGATAGATATAGTTGGATAAGGGGTATGGCTCATCAATCACATTTTTTTCAAGGGCCTTTTACTTAAACGTGGAATGATACGAATTTAGAACTTGACCCCCACTGAGGGATACATGGTAGTTTCAGTTCAGGGGATTCCATGTTTTGTGATTCACCAGTACAGGATAATCAACTTTTAAGAGTTGGAACATGCATCTGTTCTATATACATACACAGGCAGATGTATATTTATATATATATATATATATATATATATATATATATATATATGTATATATATAGTGTGTGTGTGTGTGTGTGTGTGTGTGTATATATATATATATATATATATATATATATATATATATATATATATACGCTATTTGCTTTGACTGTTACTTGTTTTGTTGAAATAGTGATCTATTATCTTGTTTAAAGGAGTCATTGTTTTTGTCAAAATGTGTGTTCAGAGATAAGGAGATCATGGTAGGGTGGGGATTAGAACTTTGCACTTTTCCCTGCCATTGTGCCATGAAAGTGTATTTAAGGTTCCAGAGGTCAAGGGACACTACCACTTTTGATGCTACATCCTTCAAAATAAGTGTATTTTGTTATTTTTTATGTTTTATGTAGCAAGATCATGGTACATCATTGAAGTTTTGAAGGTTGTAGTATAGTCGTTGAGGCCCTTTCTTCAGTTACCTACTTTGTACAATGTCAAACTCAATATATTTATTATTTATTTATTTATTTTATTTATTTAAATTTGTTGACCGGGAGTGTCCGACTGGACGTGGGTCCATTTTCATCGGAGGCCCGGGGAGAAAAGCTCCACAGTAAAATAAACAGACAGTAGTTACATTGGATTACATAGTGATTAACAATTTAACATAGAAATTACTTACAACATATTTACAGATGAAGAACATAGTACATCAGTAGACAACTAGAATCTTTATCTGTGAAGTACATAACAGGCATTAACAAATGTAACAATGAGAAGTTCCTGCTGTATAATAAGTACTAGGCTTATGAGCTTCTGAGCTTGCTATAATCAAGGTAGTTAGTGGAGGTGAAAGAAAGGTAGTAGTTGGATGGGGTGGATGATATTAGAGTGGGAGTTGCAAGGGCATAGTCAGCATGTTTTTAGGTGCGCTTTTAATAAAGTTTTGAAGTTGGTGCATGATGGTACGGAGGTAATTGTGGGTGGGAGTGAGTTCCATAATTTGGCTATGGTGCAAGAGTATAGTGCTTCACCAGCAGAGTTATTGGCTTTAGTGATCTGCAAGTGATTTTTGTTGCTGGATCTTAGTGGTCTGGTGGTGCGATAGGGTTGGAGTAGATTCTGGAGGGATGGGACATTTAGTGGATGGTTTACTAGTTTGTGGGTGAGTGAGAGTTGATACCACTGAAGGAGGTGAGGGAGTTCAAGCCAGCCCAGTTCAGCAAGTGAGAGACAGTGGTGACAACGGTAAGATGCCCCTGTGGTGAATTTTGCAATTTTGTTGTAGCAGGTCTCTAGCTTGTTTAGATCACATTGCCTTAGGTTGGTATATACTGGAGAGGCATAAAGTAGGGTGGAGATAAGGTGGGAATTTGCTATTGAAATTTTTGCTGCTTTGGTGAGAAATTGTTTATTTCTGTATAATGCTCCTAGTTTTTTGTGGACTTTTTTTATGGTCATGGATATGTGAATGTCAATTTTAGTTTATTGTCTATTTCCACTCCTAGCAATTTGGTGTGTTCATTTAGGTATATAGTGGTGTTGTCTTTTGCTGTGATGTTAAAGTGAGAGTTGTTTTGAGTATGTTTGGTGGGTTGGAAGATGAGTAGTTTAGTTTTGTTTGGGTTGAGTATTAATTGGGCATCGGATAACCATGTTTCAACAGAGGAAAAGGCTTCCTGTGTGACTTTTTGCAGTTTGGGTAGGAAATGGGCTGAGCAGATGATGGTAGAGTCATCTGCGTATTGGATGAGTGTGCCATGTTTGGTGGCAGAGGCTAGATTATTGGTGTAAACAGAGAAAAGTAGGGGTCCAAGGATGGATCCTTGGGGAACCCCTATGGAGACAGGTAGTTGGGGAGATATGTCATTCTGCCATACAATGGATTGTTGGCGGTCAGACAGGTAACTCTGAAACCAGTTGGTGACTGATTGTGAGAAGGATAGGTTATTGAGGACAGAGATAAGTTGTTTGTGTGGGACCATGTCAAATGCTTTAGATAGGTCTAGGAAAGTAGCAGAGGAGAGATAGCCATTGTTTTTATGCTGAAGGATAGTGTTTGTAAAGGAGAGTAAGGCAGTGGTGGTGCTATGGTTTGGTCGGAAACCATGCTGAGTACTGGAAAGGAGGTTGTTAGTAAGGAGGCAGTGTGAGACCTGAGAGTGTATGCATCTCTAGTAGTTTGGAGAGTGGAGAGAGAATAGCTATGGGGCAGTAATTGGTTAGTTCTGCAGAGGTCCGCCTTTGTGGAGGGAATTATATGTGAGACTTTCCACAATGTGGGAACATAACTTTCTGACAGAGATCGGTTAATCAAGATGGATACTGGGTAGGCCAGAGCATCAGCTGCGATTTGTAGGTATTCACTTGGGAGGTTGTCTGCTGCTAATTTGGTGGGTTTTGTTTAGTTAAGAGTTTTTTTATGTTGGAGGTAGGTACAGGAGAAAAAGAGAAGGCAGTGGGTAGATTACTAGTCGAAGGTGTGGGTTGGAGGGGAGGGGGGTTGTGTTGTTTAGCTAGTGATAGTATGGTTTGGGTGAAGTGTGTGTTGAATGAGGTAGCAATATTTTCTGAGGAGTGAGGGATGTTAGGAGGAGGGGTACTGACTTTACCTGGGTGGAGGATGGAGTTTATGGAGGACCAGAATTGTTTTGGGCTGTGTTGTGAGGAGTCTAGGGCAGACTGGTAGTACTGGAATTTGTCCCGTTTTATTAGCTTTTTGACTCTATTGCGTAGTTCTAGGAATTTCTGTCTAGCTTCAGGGGTTTTGGTTTTGTGCCAGTGCTCCCAGGTTTTATCCCTGGTTTTCATTTCTGACTTAGTGGTTTTCTGTAGCCATGGGGAGGGTTGTGCTTTGGTTCTGGAAAATCTTATGGGGGCATGGTAATTAAGGATGTTCAGGAAGGTAGTATTAAAAGATTCAACTATGTCATCTAGACTGAGGTACTTTAGAGCATGCCAGTTACATTCTTTGAGGGATGAGATGAATGTGAGTGGGTTAAAGTTTATTTTTTTACGTATGTGACGATAGATGACAGGTTTAGCTTGGTACAGGTATTTTTTGAGTAGGAATGTTGGGGAGTGATCACTGAGGCTATCTGATAAGCAGCCTGTTATATATGACTGGGGTTTCTTACTGACTAGTATCCAATCCAGGGTAGAGTGCTTGTTGGAGTTTTTATTTATCCTTGTTGGTGACTGGACTAGTTGGGTGAAGCCATGAAGGTGTACATGATGGACTGGATTGTTGCCAGAACAGGATTGCCAGTCAATACTGAAATCACCTAAGATGATAGTTTCTTGGGGGAGATGGTGGGTAGACCAGCTGAGGAGGTTTTCTAGTGGAGGGATGTTTTGGCCAGGTGGGAAGTAGCATCCAATTATGTTGATGGTTTTGTTTCGGTTAATTTTGAGGTTGGTATATATTATTTCTTCATTGCCTATTTGTGGAGCTGATGATTTTAAGATCTGGATGTTTAGATGTTGTTTAAATATTATAGCTACACCACCTCCTTTTTTGTTTAGCCGGTCTACTCTTAGTGTGCCGTAACCTGTAGGGAGTATTTGCTCACTGGTAATGTGAGGTTTTAGCCAGGTTTCTGTCAGAACAACTATATCTGGGGAGTATAAGTCTATGGTGGCATGGAGTTCATGGACTTTGTTGGATATACTTCTAATATTTAGGCTTAGTAGAAGGAAGTCACTTGGCTTTCTATTGGCTGTAATATGGGAGAAGTTGTGATTTCTAGTCTGATTATGAGGATTGGGGTTGGAGATGGTAGGGCCAGGGTTGGGGTGGATGTCTCCACTTAGGGCTAGTTTTGATATGCATGAGATTATTAGTTTTATCAGTTTTTAAATGTGTTTGTTTATAAGGGAAATTTTATGATTGTTCTCTGTGGGTAATAGGTATGGTGGGAGGGTTACTATGTTAAGTTGTAGGGATGCTTTACGTTTGAGTAATATAGTTGGTAGAATATGTGGGGGTGCATAGGGATGGTTCTTGAGCTGGTGGGAGGGGAGCTGAGTATGGGTGAGACATGGGTGGTGGTGTGAGTAGTAGTACAGTGGTAGTGGTTGAGTGGGGGAATGATGGAGCTTTGGTAGGATGTAAGATATGCAAGGAGAGTGCATGCAGTGAGCAAAGGAAAGGGATGCTTGTACATGTCAGTTGAGGAGGTGTGATAGTAGAGGGAATATGGAGGAGGTAGTGTTGGGTTAGCGCTGTGGTTGGCTATTGGAAAGATGGGAGGGGTTTGAGTGCAATAAAGGTGGGACCACTGGGGGCGGGAGGGAATAGGGGGCAGGGTGGGGAGCAAAGCGGGTAGAGACCCTGTTAGGTTCTTGTATGAGGGGCTGGAAACAATCACAAAGCAAGACAAGGATGTGTTAAGAACAATCACAATTGACCAAGGACTGCTCTGAAACTGTAAGTCTTGTCTTACTTTCTCAGGTGGAAAACCAGGATAACCTTGTATCAGTAGGCTACTGTGGTATAGTTTAAATAAACAAACACACAGTATTAATCAGTTATGGATACTATTTGCTAACAGAAGGGAATAAGAGAAAGTGGAAGATGTGTGTGGTGGTGGTGGGGGGGGCTGCTTACAGCCAAAGCACAGTGCTCTCCGGGGGAAAATGAAGATTGGCTCAAACAGTTAGACACATACTCAAAGTTAACTGTAGCTGTTTGCAGACAGTTCAGACCCGGACTGCACTTTTCTTATAGGAATGTTAAAGGTGGTACCGCAGTTGAATACTTAAGAGTGGTGTTAGGTATAGAAAAGAAGAGTACAGAGAGGAGTAAGCACTTTTGAGATGGTAAATATATATTATAAAGATTATAAAAAACACACTGAGCAAATAGCTACCACATGCAATGTTCTGAACCACTACTTAGTATATGCAGATACTGAGCCAATTGGAAGAACATTAGAAAACAAAAACCAGACAGTTATGCAGCCCACAGATAAAAATATAGCGAGCAGCAATCTGCCGTGGTTCTCTAATGTGATTCTATCCACCAGTAACAGCACAAACGTATAGAAATTATTTAGACACTAGTATGAGCTGTCTACACACAACACTATTACATGAATAACATTAGTGAACAAGGTGCAGCTATGCAAATAGACCATACATACTATTATACTGGTAACAACTTGGTGCATGCCATAGTAACATCAAAAATAAAGCATAAAACATATTAGATGTCTAACACAATTCAACATAAACATATACAGTTGTAAAATGTGTAATACAATTCAACATAAATAGGCATTTACAGTTGTAAAACACTTACTGGAGAGACACTGAGCCTTCATGGGGCCTGTAGCAGAGTGGATTGTAGTTTTACAAATGGTGCCTGCCACAGGTAATATTTATTAACTCTGGGATTGTCTTAAGGTAATAAACAGGGAAGGGGAGGGGAGAACAAGGGTGTGAGCAGGCAGTTCTTTGTACTGCTGCTAATGAGCCAAAGCAAGACAAGTATGTGTTAAGAACAATCACAATTGACCAAGGACTGCACATTTATGGGTGTTGAGATGATGGGGGACCATTTTTTGCATCTTATGCTCTATGGATCAGCGTGTGATGCCTTTGGTTCAACACATCATGTTCCAGTCAAACGTATTTGATGTCATGCTGTGTACCAGTATATATGAGTATATGCATGTGTATGTATATTTTTTTATACTTGCTTAGTGTCAATGACTCAACAGGTAGCTTACTTACTTTCTATTGTAGAAGATCAGAAAACAGTTTTATTCCCACATTGAATACTTAATGTCATTGTACAATGCTGACACTGCAATGGAGCATCAGCAGGGCTGATGTACTTCTGATTGTGCCCTTTCTCAGGTGTAATATTAAACTGAAACCCAATCTGCCTGACAAGGTGATAGCACAGGTGGATATGAAAGACCCATGCAATTTATTGAAAAGAGCACAGGAATTTCCTTATGATTATTAAACTTCTATGAGAAGAGGCCGTCCACCGTGAGGAATGAATCTGGTCAACAAAATGTAAATAAGTAACTAATTAAAAAAAATATGTGTTTCTGGACAGAATTATGTGGAAATTGGTTGCATGCTTCTAGGAAGACCTATGAATTTGCCACACTTAGAACTGAGAGCTACTAGTACTCATTTTTTCTCATTAATCATGACTAAGGCATTATTAGCTAAATTGTGTTAACTGTTGGTTTACTGTTTTCAGTTATCCTATAATTTGTCACTTGTATTTGATTAGATGATCAGAGATATGCTAGATTTATGCTAATAATAATCATCATAATAATAATACATACATACACAAGTACATTACAACAATTATAAAACAGGATGAAAGTTAGGAACCCAGCAACGGGACGGCATAAAAGGAACAGTATGTGCTGAACAAGAACAGAAACAGAGACATTTTTGAGGTACTCAAGATGTGAATCAGTTTACCTTTTTTTCTGGGAACCCTAAGGTGGCAGAGCATATGCAATTCATAACCCCTCAATCTGTTACTGCACGAAAGCTGGACAAAGTCAGAGTGAATGGGGGCACAAAGGCCATACCTACAGACATACATTATACATGCTCTGAGTAACCTAGCAGGTGGCTAGTATAACAGCAGGCTTCAATAGGTCAGATTAGCTGCAGGTTGCAAAGCCCATCACTTAACTGTGTCAGTAGTTACAACAAGTCAGTGACCGCTGTTTACAGTATAGTACTGGAAAACCACAAATGTGTGAGGAACACAGTTGACATATAAGGTGAAATGCTGGACATTCTGGAAAAACATGTACAGGGAGAGGTATGCAGACTATCACCCTGTGGGTGGTGTTATATCATGTACTCCAGTCACATCATACTTCTCAACCTCTCAGAGCAGGAACTCTGGACAAAGCCATGAATAAAATAGGGACAGGTTTTGAATAGTTGCTTCTACAAACATAGAATGTCAATGGAATAACAGGTCTTGCATTAGCATGAATCTACTGATGTGTATGGAGTCTGAAACTCAAACATCTGTCATTAATTATTGACTTTAATCTCCACTGATCTGCCACTAATTTGCCAGAAAACCACAATGTTATGTGAAATGGACCAAAAATATGAGGCAAACCTCTGGACAGTCTGTAAAGCTCTGTATAGTTGTGAGGTATGAATCACATATTAAAGTCAGCAAACAGCTGGGGAATGCCTTGGACAATTTTAGGAAACTGCAGTACTGTGGTAACAGGTGAGGCAGCCAATGGCTTGCAGTACACATAATCATGACTAGAGTACAGGAGGGCTCTGGCCTGGAGACACTTTGTCAATATTGACAATCACACTGGGCATGCTGTTACACTTGCTAACTTGAGCTCAAGTCTTTGGCCTCTACTGCTCAAAGAACTGCTATGTGGAAATATTTCTGTACATGCATACAGCTACGTATACATATATGCCTCTCCCTATCCCCCTCACGCTTGATTACTGTCTCTATCAGTATGTGGCACAAATATATATGATAACAAGAGGTACATATAGCTATATAAAGTACAATGATACATACATTCCCACATATATCTACATAACACATTTACATAATGTACACATGCAACAACATTTAAGGAGACATCCCTGTTATACACATTTATATAGATATGATGGGTGGGGATGTAAGAATGTCCCCACATACCCCAAAATGTTGGGGTTATCTGCACAAACACATCATAACAGTTGTCTGGTGGAACCAGACCAAGGTCGCAACAGTACATGATGCACTCATCCACAGACCCCTGTGCCTGCAGACGGTCACCCTGTAGACAGACACAGGTACGCAGGTGGTGTAATGTACAATGGGTGTGATGCATGCCTTGGACAGGTCATGTTGTCCCTGGCCACATGTCTACCTATTGAACTGCAAACAGCCTCATATGGCCAGACAGGTAAGTGTACACACATAGCAGGGATATTACCAGGTATCGCACCCCTAGGACACTAGATACAATAACAGTACCACACAGTATCTCTCTGCAGGCCACACATGCTGTTTAACAGAAGGCCATTTTACGTACTCCACAAGCACTGTGCTTGCAGCAACAAATACAACAGGTATAACGTGGGGCATGCAATAAGTACCGTGAGCTGTAGTGTGTAATACTAGATAGGTAGGAGTACTAATCTCACACTATCCAATTGTGTGTGTGTGTATCAATATATCCCCTCACAGCAGTATGGACATGCCCACATGGGCTATCCCCATGCAATGATATGCATTTTATGGCCCTGTGACTGGCTGTTGGTCTCTAAAGTCCCTCTTCCACAAGGCCTGCTGATGTCATCCACCTTAAGAGCACTGGCTGACAATCTAGTAACAGATAAATACTGCAAGCTATAGTGCATGCTACTCGATCGGTAGGGGTTCTAATCTCACATCATCCAACTTGTGTGTGTGTGTGTGTTTATGTGTGTGTCTGCGTGTGCAAATATATTGACATGCAGCACTTCATACAAGCCAATATGGGCTGTCTCTGTCCAATGGTTATGCATTTGCTCTGTGACTAGCTGCTAGCCGCAACATTGCCCTCCTTTACAAGGACTGCTGATGTCTTCCACCTTAAGAGTGCTGGATTACAATCTAATAACAAACAAACTCTGTGGATCATGCAATATGTACTTTAAGCTGTAGTGTGTAACAGTAGGTAGGTAGAGGTTCTATTTTCACATCAACTAACTTCTGTATGTATGTACATATATTTTCTTGTGGCACTACAGACATGTCCATCTGGCTTATCTCTATGCAATGGGTATGCATTTTAAAGCCCTGTGACTAGCTGGTGGCCTCAACAATGTCCTCTTTTACAGGGCCTGCTGATGTCATCCACCTCAAGAGCACTGGCTGACACTGCAATATCAGATAAACTTAATGGTGCATGCAATACGTACTACAATCTAGAGTGTATTACTAGATGGGTAGGGATTCTATTCTCACAGCCTCTAATGTGTGTGTGTGTGTGTGTGTGTGTGTGTGTGTGTGTGTGTGTGTGTGTGTGTGTGTGCGCGCTTGTGTGTATAAACATGTTCCCTTGCAACACTAGAGACATGGCCATTCTGCCTATCTCTGTGCATTGGTTATGCATCTTATGGTCCTTTGAGTAGCCACTGGCCCTACATCATAATTGATGTCTGCCACCATCTAGATTTGTACATGCAGCATACCCAGATGACACATATCAAAGGTAGCAGACCTTGTCACAGGGTATGAAAGCATGATGACGCTGACTGTCCCCATTGTTCCTGACACACTGTTCTACACATACACACCTAATGAGCCATGCACACATACTGGCAAACATTTCTGATACCATATTTCTGCTGTGTCACTGTATTGCTGCCATGTTCCCATAGTTGAACTTCTCAGACTCAGGGACACAAATATACACAGGTCTGTGACACACCTGCCATTCTGTAACACTACCACCAGTATACAACAGGTGACAAAGATGCACAAAGTATGATGTGTAGTCAAGACACATGCCAGCATACAGTAACTGTCATGGCCCACAAAAACTGCCATGGCATAACACTACTGCACTACACAAACACATGTAAAGTAATATAGTCCCTGCATCAATGGCATGGATGGCAGGGATGTGGCATAGGTATTATCACATGCACAGGGTGTGGTGCAGGGGTGCCAGAGGCCTAGGCTGTGCCAAACAGTTGACAGCTGAGTTTGGTTTGAGTTTGAGCTGAGCTGCATTTGGCTGTGTTTAGGCATTTGTCTACCCATTAATTATGGATTTGTCCTGATATCATACTGTAGGAGGTTGAGTGGTATGTTAGATATAGCTCTCAACCAGACAGGGATGAATGTCCATGAAACAGGGACATAGTCAGAGTACATCAGGGACATTCAGGGACAATTTTACAGTATTAGACCTATGTATGTATGACATTTACAGACTGAGAAGAGGTGAATTACAGTACATTGTTTGATGTTACATGAATGCACACTCTTACTTAGTGTCACTATGTCTTACATGTAATCCGCTATCTTTACTCCAACAGGCGACCATTGTAGGCAGGACTGACAGGGACTTTGAGTCAAAGCACAGACAGTTGAGAGGCATGCCTGTAGGTGTTGGACAGCAGAGTATTACTGACGTGTCAATATCATAGATCTAATACAAGCCTACTGTTGAAATCCCTATTTCCCATACCTCCATCCTCACATCTGCATCCTATTTTATGGCAAAATCTAGTACATACCTGGTAAACTGATGCATTCATTTTTTTAAACATTCCTCTGCAAATGCTTTGCACATACACAGTCTGAGTAAAACAACGTACATACTTGTTCCCCATAAGCAGCTGCTTGCCTTTTATAGATAATGCTCATTAACAGGTAATTGCATCTGCACCAGTCTGTGGCTCAGAATTGCTAACTGCATCCAAAACAGCTGCATTGCACTATCATTAGCCAATGACATGACACCATAGTGCAATATATGAGGCCTTCATGTAGGCATTGGCCCATTTCCTAGTTGTTGAGATGGACATTACTGAGGTGCAAGAATACAGCATCACAGAGGGTAAGCACAAATACTGACCACTGTAGAGATGTATGAAGTATGTCCACAGTTTTGTCTCATATGTTTGATCAGTATCCCATGACAGTGTGGTCATCTGGCAGTTCACTGGACAACATTGTGGGTTGAGGTGAGTAAGGGGAGAGAGACATGTGAGTGTCACACTTCATACCCATCAGAATATGCATGTTAATGCAGTACCTGCTATTATATTAACTTTCAATCTTTGTAGGGGCAAACTGTGAAACATGTCCTATCTCTGTGCCTTTGCAGCCCCCCCTTATGTATGGCTGTGTCCAGATCACTTGTTATAGGGGGTTGGGATGTATGGTTGGTCTGCAGCAGCTAACGTAACATACATTGGTGTATGCTTCAGTCTGCAGCTGCTGCTGCAGCCTAGGACACATGGGGGGAGTTTCAACATTTTGGAGGTCAGCAAACTGTACATGTAACTGTGGAAGCAGTGTCAGCCCTGTCACTACAGCAGAGCCAGGGTGAGGGTACCCTTTACAGTCCAATCGAGGTATGTGCTTAAGGTACATCTGTTATGCAACAGTGCTAATAGCAGAGTAGTAGGCGGCATATAGTTAGGCCATATGAATATGTGCAGTGTATCCTTATCTGCAGGCCTTTGACTTGCAAAACTGGGTGGCAGACAATTTAGTAGCAGTAATCTATGAGGATTAAAATTACATGACTCAGTCATTGCTTTCTGTCTTCACAACAATGTAATTGAAGTGCAACTCAATTCGAACCCAGGACTGTGTGAGGCAAAATGTACTGTATGCAAAGCATTTAACAGACTGACCTACTGAGTCAGTGTTGCAGTAGGTGTATTGGTCATATATATGTGAAGACATACAGGCTGCAACACAAGTTGTCTGCAGCCATCAGTATGTGCATGGCTTTTAAAGGCAGTTGATTTGCAGCATGTTCCCAGTTGAACATATGTACTGTGCCATTGATGCCTTAGCAGGTGTATTTAAAGATGTTGCAGACAAAAGGGAACATTTACCTGCTACCCAGGTCTCATGTACTGCCATTATTATTTCTTTACCTGTCTACTAGTGTATATTTGTATCAGAGTCCCAGGTACACTCCAATTTGTCCCATTAGGTTTGCTTTCAGTCTGTCAGTGGCAATCAGTATATTTTGCTGGAACCACCTGTTTAAAGTAAGACCTGTGTAGCAGAGAGGCTGGTGCAGTAGGCTGCAATTGACAGGGGCCTGGGTTTGAAACATGGCAGAGGTGATGTGATTATTTTGTACATGTGCCTAATACTGTGAGGAACACATAATATCATTAAGACACTTTACAGCTCCTGTAAGTGGATTTGCACGATGTGGCACTTCACTTACCTCCACGCAAACCCACACTAAAAATGAAAAAGAAAAAGGGGGTGATAGGAAAGTGGTGAAATGGGGGCAAGTGGGGGAAAACATAGTGAATGGCAGGTAGGGATGTGCAGGAAGGTTGTAGGAAAGAACCATTTCTTGTACAGCAAAAGCTTTGCATTTTGACAGATTTTGTGGATGAATTTGGACTCTCAAACCCTAGAGAGAGATGGGGAGGACAACATAAATGTGATGTCAAGGGAATTGGACCAAATTAGTTGTGTCCAGTGGACATGTGTGCAAAATGGAGAGCTATGTATGGGGTGATATTTTTGTGGACAGGTACCCATTTTTTTTTTATAAGGAGAGAGTGGAATGTTGGTTATATAGGGATATAGGTACATGTGGGGACGTACGTTAGGTAGGAGAGGATGCAATTACAAACAGACAAGACAGCAAACAGGGGCAGTGTGTGACACATGAGGAGGTAAACACCTTGGATGGGGAGGGTGTTTTGGAATCCAAGATGCATATGCCTCCGGATGGCAGCAACATGATTGAGGTCCCTGGCCATGGACAGTTGACACTCCTTTTTCACTACCCCAAAGGTGGCTGTGCTGGAGGCTGGGCACCAGGGCCAGCTGGCCCCAGCTGGTTGTCCAGTCTGCCCTCAATCCAGCGCAAGTGACATTCATAGATCATATGAATGATCCTGTGCACCATGGCTGGTAGTTGATATTGGGTGGCTACCGTCCCTCCACCACCAATCCCAGGGGTGGGCTGGGTCCTGTCCCCTGAGGCAGTTCCACCTGAAGATGGTGCAGGGCCAGCAGAGGGGACACCACTGGCCTGGGTCCCAGACATGCTAGGACCCAGTGCCACAGCCAGTTGAGGTAGGGTATGTGGATCACCAGAAACCAGCCCACCCTGACATACTGTGGTGATAGAGGTATAGCAATAAGTATAGGTTAGTTATGAACAAAACCATTGTTAGTAATAACAGCATGCCAGAACATTGGAAATAACCCCATTACATTCCAATGCATATTATGTGAAACACAACAATAAATAACAGAACAGTCAGTGTATTAACAGCATGCCAGTAATAGTTACGGCATAAGGCCAACAGAATAGGTAGTTCAGCAAGATATGTTAATACACAACCATTTTAATACATAACAATAATAAAACATATGCCCCAAAATACAGTTTAATGTAACAACATATGTTAATTACAATAATAATTATATGAAGATAAGGGGTTGGAGAGAGATAAATGCAGTCCATTAATACCATTATAGATTATATATCTGACAACAGTACTGCTATCTGCTCTACGGGTCTGCCCTTTCATTACGTGTAAAAGTGCCCTATAGCTGCTGTAGCATGTACATAACTCTCAAGCTATCTGCATGGGAAAGTATGGGCCAAGCAGTAAAAACTGCAGGTACACGACTATACAGAACACTTGCACATCAGGTGGACCTATATAACTGCCAAGGTATACTGTGTGCTGATGTAGTGATACTTTGCTACTTACATAATTATGTCAATGATAAATCTGTGACAGAGGGATTATGCACTAGTAATTACATTATGTGACAGTGTGATACTTGACAGACATGTATGTGTACAGTATAGAGTGTAAACAACTATCATGCCTTGTTTGGCAGACATGGGGTTAGAACCCAATAGCAGTGACTGCAGAGGACATCTGCATCGACTGTATTAATTGGCTGCAGCAACCTTTAACAGGCACTCCAGGCATACAACCATACCAAAGATTATACATTTTAATTCATTTATTTTATTTTATCATTATTATACTTATTTCCTTTATTTTATGCTGTATTTTCACATTCCTGGTAATGATTGTAACAGTCTGTGACATCTGGGCACAGAATTATTTACTCATAATATGGGCTACCTCACCCATTTTCCTGTAGTTACTGTGGAGAGAATATCTGTTAACATTACGTGACTGATACTGTAATATTTAGTGCTACATAGCACTGGATTCAAACCCAGGTCTGTGTGTGGCAAAATGTACTTCATACAGAGCATTTAACAAACTGAGATACTGAGTCACTGCTGATGACTGACTGACTAATATTTGCCTAGTGCTCACCTGGCACCAAAATATGACCGGTTAATAGTAGTACAGTTTTATATTAGACTGCAGTGACAGTTGAACACACATGCATGAAATTCAAGCGTGACAAAGATAGTAGGTAACCTATACATTACTACATAGAATACAGGTGTACACGATATATTGCTAGTGTGTTGAAATATCTGTGAAATCAACAAACAATATCAGATTATGGGTTATTATTTGCAGTCTACAACTATTATACTGTTATACCTAACTGCAAGACTGTACCTCGCAGCCTGAATTTATACAGCTGACATGCAATGGTGACAAATAGTCAATCCTGATGTAAACAATTTACCTTGGTGTTATTGCTCTTGGTTCATGTGTTGCTGAAGAATAGTTGTCATAATTCATTTCTTACAATACAGCTCTGAATCTACACTTACTGCACAACAGACTTTATTAGATATACCTTCATGCAGGTACTGATATTATGGTGTGTTTTTATTGCAAAACAGTTGCCATAATTGATTTTTTTGCAAAACAGCCCTAATTCCACACTTATTGCATAACAGACTTTATTAAAGATGCCTTCATGCAGTTACTGATATAGTTTCAAGTTTTTATTGCACAACAGTTGTCATTATGCAGGTATTGCAATACAGCTGTAATTCCACAGTTATTGCACTACAAACTTTATTGCATATACTTTGTTACGGTTAATGCTTTAGTCTTCCCTGCTTAGGGCACTAAAGTTGGCAGTATGCACTTTTTGCAGTACAGCTGTAAGTCCACATTCATTGCAATACAATCTTGACTGTATATACCCAATCACAATTAATGCTTTACTCTTTCTTGCTTGAATATAGATAGCGAAATACATCTGTACTCACCACATTCACAGTGCAACCTGGCCAAGCACCTAGCATGCGCCTCAAGGTTGCAAGCCCTCTCCTCTACAGCTGTTGGGAGAGAAGAACACCATTATGCATACCAGTTTAGCAGACATTCAAATTTCATATTGGTGGTACAGAGATGAAAGTACTTACATACATGTGAGACATCTCCTGGCTATAATTCTTGGACCCAGGTGTCCAAGAGATCCCCTTTACCTCTCTTCAGGTCATTGCAGTGGTAACGACACTGCTCAACTGTGTGGGGGATACCAGTTGCACTGGTGAGGTCCCTTGCCAGCTCGTCCCAGGCCTCTGCCTTGCATGCTGAGCCCTGATAACCTCCCTGCAGTAACCAGCCTTCATGGTTCTTTACAAGCAGTCCGATGACTCTGGACACCCGGATGCCCGAACGCTATGCCTGAAAGCGCGGACCCTCACCAACACTTGCCATAGTATCCTTCAAAGACAGAACTTCAACATATTATGCTGTATTCCTGCCTATTGGGTTTAATATAGCCTGTTTTCCCACCCTTACACACCATTGGGCAGCATTTAAAAATGCGGTGCATTGCTTAGCACTGTGCAAACCAGCTCAGCCCAGCCAAGCTGTGTTTAGCAGTGCTTCATCGTAGACAAACCAACCAAGTGGTACCAAGCAGTGCATAAACATTATCAGCTGTTATTTTGTTTATGCAGTGCTTAGCAGGTCTTAGCAGAGCTTAGCTGAGCACAGCAGGCCAGAATTTAAAAACAATTAGCATAGTTTGTATTTCAAACAAAAATGGTTACTTGCTCTTCCATGTATTCAAATGCTGCATCTACTGCACATGAGGCTGTAACTCTAACCATTTAGCTATGTGGGTATGTGGAATTTTGCTATACCTTTGTATATACTTCTGAGATACCTTTAAGCAGTGCTGAGCACTGCACCACGCAAACCCACTCAGCCATGCTTAAACTTGACCTTTACATAAATAATTAAATACATCCAGTTTCTATTTTTAGATGTCTGGAAGGTGTCTCAGTACTGCTTAGCATTGCTACACTCCGCGCCACTAAAATATGCTTTTTAAAAAAATAAAAAATTTAAATTACATTGATATAATACAATTGGACAGTACAGGGGGTGCGTTACTCATCTGCAGACACAGTTAGCACCCCACTCCCTGCACTGATTCAATGACTGTGTTCCATGGCTCTCCCTTGGCAATGCACCATGATTATTATGCATGGTGGGCTGCCGAGAGGGAACCGTGTATCCGGACATGGTAACATTCCTTGTAGGCTCTACACAATGCCTACATGGATTTTATTAAATCTAGGGGAGAGAGTTTAATTACACAGGTTATATCCCTGGTAATGTTCTTCATACCAGTGAACACTGACCAAATATTTCCAAACTTTTTTGATATGTCAGGTATTTCATGCTGGTTAAAACTAGGTGTACTATTCTTTTTACATGCTTCCTTTTATATGGATCCCAGTCAGATCACCCACATTCTGCCTTGTGTCTGGCAATTAAATTATTCATAGTCCTCTGTAAGAAGTATTCTATAGATTTTATATATTTCAAAATGCAACATGATAATTCACAGATCTCTTCAAATGTGTGTATTTATCTCTCTCGCTCTATTTCTGTATATATATATATATATATATATATATATATATATATGTGTGCGTATTGTAGATATATGTGTATATATATATATATATATATATATATATATATATATATATATATATATATATATATATATATATATATATATATATATATATATATATATATATATCTATAACTAAACATATTGCATTGATGAGCACTGACAATACTGATGGATGCATCTTAAATAGTATGATGCATGTTTTAAACACCCCTGACAACATTGTTCAAGCTCAGCCTCCATACAGGTTTGATGCCAAGTGAATGGAGAACAGCTATAGTCATTCCACTGCATAAGGGAGGACCTTCCACAGACCCAAGCAATTACAGATCCTTAAGTCTCACCAGCCATGTATGCAAAGCCATGGAAAGAGTTGTCAGTGTAACTAATCAAAATAGACACAGGAAACCTCCAAACGTTGAACCCAACTCAGTTTTGGATTCTTCAAGGGCAGGACATGCTAACTCAACTTGGTGGACTTTTTTGAAAAGGTCATCAAAGCAATGGATGAAAGTAAAATGGTACATGCTAGGCACCTCCACCTGGATGAAGCTTTTGATTGAAGCTATTGGCTGAAGCTTTTCCACTCAGGCATACTGGTGTCCTGCAGGGATCTGCTTTTGGGGACTCTCCTGTGTTGCATCTACTTCTCTGAAGTAAAAGTCACTACTAAAGGGCTCTCACTGACTAAATTTGCAGACTATTGCAAGCTAGGAGCAGTCACTGAATCACCAAGTGACTTAACCATTCTACAGTTAGGTTTTTCCCAAATAAATGAATAACCGGTGCCAAAATCATGGACTGAAACTAAATGCCAAAACATGCATTATCATATTCTTTTGGAAAACATTTACCTCAGGGAACTACTACATTGAAAATACAACCCTAAGTACTGAAACGGTTGTTTGGGATTTGAAAACTTATATGGAGAGTGACCTAACTTTTGACTAACATGTGTCCATTGTCATAAGAAATTCCTTCTATGATGCATAGCTTATAAACAAAAGAATTGTGTTGGATTGTGTCTAGATCTAAGGATGCCATTTTTGCCCTTTACTCAGCCTTCATTAGGATAATCATTGAGAATAATGCCCTGTTTGGCGTGTATCTATCCAGTTATTTGCAACAACTGAAACACCCAGAAAGATACCTTACTAAAAGGATACAATACTTAAACAGTAGGTCCTACATGGACAGACTCAAAGCCCTGTCACTATACTTAGTATCCTGCAGACTGCTAATAGATTGCCTGTCTGTGGCATACAATGCATCCTCTGACCCAATACTGATTTAGTGTACATCATGGCATCAGATATACTCAGTCTAGGGATCTAACACTCTTCTGCAACATCATCAAAATAGTTTGGATGGACAGGTATATCTCACAGAGGATACTGCTGCTCTGGAACAGACTCCCCCTCTATGTAAAGCAAAGTTAATCCCTGTCCATATTCAAGTGCAATTTAGATCTATGGATGGGAAATAGAAAGTTTACCCTAGGATTGCCCCCCTGTACTACTAATGGACAGAGGGAGCCCCTAAATGTTTTAGGCCATGTATGTGTCCCCTCAAATTAGCTATGGTATGAACCTAGTTATGCTCATTAGGAGTAATATATAATTATTGACCTTGGGATAGGTAAGTCACATTTATATCACATTATCGAAAGATGAAAATAGCGAACGCTAGTTCATCGGCCCCAAAACATCTAAAAATGAAAGTATTGAACATTCAGAACATGGAAAAAATTTGCTGCTCCGCAACACATACACACAACACAAGCACATCAAACAAACAGCAACCACACACATACACATAAATTCCTACATCTAATGCTATACTAAACTAAACATACACTACTATCTACCCACTTACCTTAACCCTAAGGTCCGTCACCATCGCACACTCACCTAACCCGTGCCCTAACCCTAACTTACTTAAACCGCCCCAACCCTAAAGTCTGTCACTATCGCACACATGCCTAACCTGCACCCTAACCCTAACTCCCTTAACCTGCCCCTAACCCTAACGTACAAACAATTGCACACTTACCGGAACCCAACCCGTAGCTTTCCACCACAGCGCTAAGAATAGCGAAGCCACAGAAACGGCCAACCAAATTCTTTCCAGAGGAAAGAATTCACTGCTCTGCAGCTTCGCTATTCTTAGCATTCGCTGAATAGTGTTCGATATCAGAACATTTGAAGTTTTAATACGTCGATGTTCTGATATAGACCCGGTAAGTCAAATCAAATGGGATATGTTAATTCAAGAACTAAAAGGGAAATTGGCTAGGCATAAAATGGTCCACAAGAACAGCTAGCCTGTGAACTTATGTATATCTGTGTCTGTATCCTTCTATATATCTGTCTATATATGTAATGTCTATATGGGTAGGGAAAATCTTACACCATTAGCTTGTATCACATCTAGATTATTGCTTAATGAAACCTCAATAATGACTCGTCTCCCATTTTCAATTCATCTTGTTTTCCTTTCGAAATCTTAATTTTACTAGATATGTTTTCTATTTGGGTCCCTCTCAAGGATGTCAAAACATATTGTGTAAGCCCCAAATATGCCAAAAATGTCATTGCTCTTCAACTGACTAGGGGCATACACTGATGTGTCATAGCCTCAAATTTAGTATATATTCTCCCATTTTGCTTTTAAACTGACAGCATTCCAAGATCATAGTGACAGGCTTCTGAATTACAGTGGAACCCTGTTTTTTTTTTATTTTTTATTGGGATTTCATTATTATGGGACTGC
This sequence comes from Protopterus annectens, assembly GCF_019279795.1. Classification (NCBI taxonomy): domain Eukaryota; kingdom Metazoa; phylum Chordata; order Ceratodontiformes; family Protopteridae; genus Protopterus; species Protopterus annectens. The sequence continues at coordinate 1,246,254,211 of NC_056744.1, read as the reverse complement.
TGTTTAAACTGATATAATGGTTCATGCATCAAGCTCACATATGTTGCTTCCTTAGTTCAGCAATACAGCTGGGAATTATCATATTTTATTATTTATATTCCCTCTGACACCTTCAGATCCGAAGTATGCACGACAAGTAAATGTTTCCCTGATACTTAGCTGAGTGGGTCCCTGACTGCCATGCCAAATGTTTTCATAATTTTTTTCAAGCATACTAATTCATCTAATACTCACTTCATCTGTATTCTACTAGTAGTGCCCTTTCAGTCTTCTTGCAACGTCTTGGCCTTCATCTCAAGACCCAATAAATTATTCTTGCTGCAGTAAAACTGAAATGCAGCTTTGTAGAATATAATGGTTTCCACAGTCTAGCTGTTATGTTTTTTTTCTTCATATACTAATTATTTATATTTTGTTTGTCAAAGTTAACCTTTGCTGTTTTGCATTGTATTGTGCAGTATCATATGACATCTTGTAATATTTGTTAACTATGGAGCTTTTTCTCCTTGGACCCATGCTGAAAAGTGGCCTGCCATGGACCATTGGACTTTCCCAATAAACAAAAGCTAATGATAAATAAAAAAAAATATCATTTTGGACCAGTGGACTTTTCCAATAAACAAAAGCTAATGATAAAAAAGTATAATTTTATTTAACAATCATTTGATTGTTCACAGAGAAATAGTTTATTCACTAACACAGCAATTTTCCAAAAAGAACATTATATTTTCCCCTATCAAAGTTGTTGAGATAGTTAAAGTCATCTGTATCCATCTAGATATTCGTATCGGTACTAAACTCTATATCATTTGTAAAATCATGTACAATAGTTCTAATTGTTGATTTCCTTTTATCTGTGTACTGGTTGTTAACCCAACATTTCTAATTCAGATAACAATAAATCTGCCACACACTCTTTAAGCAACTTAAAAAAGTGACTTCTAAGACTTATTTTTCTACAGCTAGCTACTTCATGCCTATATCCTTTTCCTTTATATGAAGTTACTATATGGGAGCAGAAGTCATTGAAGGATCAGATTGATGTCACTGCTCAAAAAGAAAGACTAAAATGGGAGGATATACTGGACTTGCAAGATTCAGGTATGGTGTTTAACCTAGGCTTCAAAAGGTACTTTTCATGGATAAAGTAGTGAAATAATGGGACATGTTACCAAAATCCCATTCCTTCATAAATGCCTTAGAGGGAAGTGGCAAAGAGGAGGCAGAGGTGGGACACAGAAGGAGAAACAGAAAGATATTTACTACACAAACAGAGCAGGGCAGAGCAGATAGAAGCCTTCTATTTTTCTGATGCCTCAGCTTAGAAATGTAAAATAATCACATTTTTGTCTAACCCATCTCTGTAGGATTTCTGGGGCAAACAAAACAAGTTCTAGGTAAAAATGAACACTCCATTGACATTCCTTTCCTGAGTTGTACTCACATCAGTGTCTACCCTTTAACTGCTGCATGTTGCCTTTTCTCCAAATAGTCCTCTCCACAATTCATATCCTTCATTATTTAAACATAAAACTCCTCTATACCTTTTAAAATGCTTTAATATAATATAATAGAATAACAACCCTAACATTTGGCAGTCCCCCACTCCATGCATTATCTAAAATTCAACAGCAAGCCAGTGATCAGAAGATGATCTGCCATTTATAAGGCCTACTTGATTAGATCCAACAGCGTAAAAAATATCTCAAACCTTGCTGCCACGAGTCTTGCAAATACTTTAGCATCAACATTAATAATGGAGAAGATATGATGTTGGTGTGGTCCTCTAGATCACATTTCCCACTTTGGTAACACAGCAACTGCTTTTTTTCTCATCAAAGGTAAAAGGTTCTCATGCCATCCATTACCCACATTAACAAGTACATTCTTCGTCTTGAGCACTTCCCTTCCAGGGAACATAGCCAAAATCAAATGTTTATCCATTCACCCTGCAATCCTTACAGCTCTTCAAATAACACACTGCATTCAGTATTTCTAACTCGCTTTTCTCTCTGCTCAGTCTACTCTCATACTGTCACTCTAATCTAGGCCCACTCACCACCTCTTGTTTAACGTATTCCCCCCTCTTCATCTCCACCCACATAAGTGTACAACGTTATTGGTAACAAACCTTAGACACCTCTACCACATCTTTGTTCACTCTTACCCCTCAGCTGATTTAATTATGCCCAGTTTTTTTCTCCACACTATGTTCTTTTAATTTTCTGGCAAGATGCCGTCCATCTCCATGATTATTTGCCATAACACATCAATTCTGCCTTATTATGATGCTACAATTTCTTCATTGTTAGCTACCTCCTCATTTTCCTATTACTAGTCTATCATTTATCCTACTTGATTTCTGAATTGCATCTCTGTCTTAACTGTCTCACTATCTTATCCTTGGCCTTTGTAATATGTCCTATCTTTTCCATCCTCCTCCTTTTCAACTCTTCCTTTGACTCATTCCACCATGCTTGTACTCATATCTCCCTGTGTACAATGTCTCCTACAACCTCCTCCACTATCTCCTTCATCCACTTTCCTTTTTAATGTCTCTACTTCCATGGACTCCACCTTATACCTCTCCTTTATCCTCCAGCACAACACATTGTCTTATAGATGTTTTTCTTGAATAATCACTTCTTTTATCTCTCCCATCATTCTCTTATGAACCAAAAACAATCTATTCAACTAACTTACTTGCACAAATGCATGTTCTTATTTTCTTCTTAGCCCACATTAACCTCCAGATAACTACTAAACCCTATGTTTCCATCCATTTCACTAACTCCTTCTAACAATCATTATACAACTCATGTACTGTATATAACTCATCTAATATTGGATTAAAATCACAGTTAACTATCCCTATACTCTCTCCATCAGCCTTACTTCTCAGCTGTCTACTGCTTTTAAAAAGTCCTAATCCTACTGCCTTTTTCACATTTACAACTTATGAAGATTGACCCTCCTAGTCAACTAAAACCTCTTTCCCTTCTAGTCCTACCTTTTTAGTGATCAACACTGTTTGCCTTTCTTTCACCCCAACAATCAGCTTGCACCCACAAATATCTACACCTTCTCAAACTTCTCACCTGTTTTAAATTTACCTTCACTTCTTGTAACTTCACAACCCCTATTCTCACTCTGGTCAACTTTAATACTGCATTCTTCCTTTTTATAAGATTATTTACCCCCCCATATACCATGTAACATCTGATCCTGTCTTCTTTCAATACCTATTGCCACCCTCTCCTCCAGCTTTTAAACGGACCACTCTTTCTAATAAGATGGGTTCACATGTCTGGTGATCAATCTCAAGGACTACTGGCCATTGAAGAACTTTCTGTTTAGTCCACTTCTGCAGTAAACCAGCCATCAAACCTTATCCCTTCTGGCTGCTCCACAGACCCTATTTTTCTCCCTAGGTGATACTCCAAAGGCCAAATCTTTCCCTAGGGTGACAGTCAAGCTAACCAGGAGAGAAAGCCATCATTTATGTACTTAGAGGAAACCTCTATGTTTTTGCAACTTCTGTGTTTGCCCATACCTTACTTGGATAGAAGGAAGTTTCTCTGTTCACCGGTGAGAGAGGGGAGCTTTGAGCAGCCAGTCTGTCCCTAGAGGAGTGGTTTCAGCCCAGAAATTAGTAGTTTATTGGCCATTTTGGGCTAATTTTTATCTCTTTCACTTCCCCTGCTATAAACACAGCATTTGCCTGGTTTTGCATGGTGGGCAGTGCCGGTTAGCTAGGGTAAAACTCCACAAAGTCTTCTCTTTAATTTTAACCTTGGAACTGGACAAACGTTCAACTTAAGCACTCAAGCCATTCATTTCTCAGCCTGGCACTTGCTCAAAACTCATAGCAAGCACTTATAAACCCTAGCACTAGACCCTGCTGTACTGTACAGAAGGACAAGGCTCTCTAGTCGACATTACCAGCCATCCAGTAAAACAGTTCACTGTACCTATCCAGGCATGTCCAAAGGGCAGTTTCAGGTGTACTTTCCAGTCCAACTGGTGAATCTGGGCATTCTGAGGCAATGTTACAACTGCCTCATGTACACAAACAGCCCTCTCCTCCTACCACCAAACACTAATACATGGGAGAGATGTAATTGCACAGCCAAACTGGAGGCTAAGCTTTCTCAACCCAAGACTGGATCAGACAGTCAAGAGGAGAAGGGAAATACTAGCATCACACCACCAGTCTCACATAGACCCATTAAACCAGCACTAGCAAAAAACACACATAAATACATGAAAACATACTCGGAGGCTCTAAATAAAAATCTGCAAAAGCAACAGAGACCTCCAAAGCAAACATCAAAGCAACCTCCACAACCCAACACAAACTATGAAACACATACTTCACAAAACCAGTGTGCTATGCAGTCACAGCCCTTAAGGCAAAATAACATACCCAACATACTAGTAATAGGTGACTCTATAGTCAGGCACACTGACATCCCACTCATTAGGCTGAACAAGGAGAAGGTTACTGTTAGCTGCCTGTCGGGTGCCATTATCTGCCACATAACACAAGCATTCAGGTCACTCCAGAACAAGTACAAATATGACTCTGTCATTGTCCATGTCGGTGTGAATGACCTGAGCCATACCTCCCTGGACTGCATGAAAAAAGACATGGAACACCTCTCTGACCACAGAGCCCAGGCTGATATAACCCTGACCCTGAGTAGCATCCTGCCCTCACCAAGAATGATACCACAGTATAAAGAAAAAATTCTCGATTTCAACAATTGGCTAAGTTTCTGGTGTCATTCAAAAGGGATCCAGTGTCTGTCTGCCTGGGATGACATGTTCGACAAGCCATGCTGCTTTGCTAGAGACGGCTTTCACTTGTCACCCTTAGGCTTTAGAATACTGGCCAAGGCTCTTGCCACCCCCATAGTGCCTTTTTTAGGCAAGGCTCAAAAGACAAACCCATCGCCATAAATAGCACAAGTAACAAAAAACTAAGGGCAATGCTACTCAATGCCAGAAGTCTAAACCTCAAAATGCATTCACTCAAGGGACTCCTCAGTATGGAGAAAATCAATATATGTGCAGTAACAGAAACCTGGTTTAAGGCTCCAGAGAGCACCCCAGCACTACCAGGCTACAACTCATACCATACATTTTGACCACAGAACCCGAACCAAAATACAAAAGTCTGAGGCGTATCCATATTCATCAAGGAAACCCACACCTTCAAGTTAGTGGCACAGCATGATGCTTCAGAGATCATCCACGTGCAACTAACAATGGGCAAAACTGCAATTCAAATTGTAGCTTGCTACAGGTCACCCACCATGTCCCAGGACCCCTATTCCATGTTTCTGGGAACACTGGGAAACATAAAGGTCCTACCAAACACCCTAATATTGGGTGATTTCAATTACCCAAACATTAACTGTGGGAATTACTCAAGTACTAACCCCCTTGCCCAACATTTCCTAGAATTTATAAACTCAAATGCCCTGGTTCAACTGGTCAACACTCCCACCAGAAGTGACAACATATTGGACCTGGTCATCACCAACATGGGCGACTGGTGTTCCACACCAGAGGTCAACCCCTTGCTGGTTAGATCTGACCATAAACAAATCACTTTGGATATCCACATTCCGCCTCCACCCCTGGACAAGGAAACCACCATGAAAAACGTTTCAAAAGCAAACTTCACATTACTTAAGACTGAGGTGGAAAGTTTCAAAGCCCCCATGCTGAAGGATAACGCTGTCCAAGCTGCAAAATCCTTTACTAATGCATTCTACAGGCACCTACAAGAATACATGGATCGTGCCATCCCAAGCAAAACCAAGACTCACTCCTCCAAGAAAAGGAAACCAGTCTGGTGGACTCCTGCCATAAACAAGCTATACAATAGAAGGAGGAAACTAGTACAGAAAAGAGTAAAATCCCAAGAAGGGAAGACATCCCTGATCAGTATCAGCAAGAAACTATGATCTCTTATAAAATCATCCAAGACGAGCTTCAAAAGAAAAATTGCCAAGAACTCCAAAGATAACCACAAGACATTCTTTAGCTATGTCAAGAATCTAAGTGGCAATGCTCAGATCTGCTCAGAGTTAGTACAGAATGGCACAAGATACACTGAACCGACCGATATCGCCAACATCCTGGCAGACAGGTTCAGCGCAAACTTCACTCCCCTCTCACCCCCAAAAGGGCCCATAACCATACCAGAAGGATGTAGAGTCCCTGAAATCACAGACACTCAGGTTAAAACAGCCCTCTCCAAAGCCAAAAACACAGCATCAATGGGACCGGACGGCATCCCAGGCTGCATCCTACATGAGCTCAAAGATTAACTAACCCCTCACCTAAACACACTGTTCAAACTCAGCCTCTCTACAGGCTATGTACCCATAGAGTGGTGCACAGCAATGGTTATTCTGTTCCACAAAGATAGAGCCACAGCAGACCCCGGGAACTATCACCTCTATAAGCCTGACTAGCTTGGTCTGCAAGGCTATGGAGTGCATCATCATGGAACTCATTAACAGAGACATTGGGAACCTCCAAACACTGGACCCTACCCAGTTCAGCTTTGTTAAGTGCAGATCATGCCTCTTAAACCTGGTGGACTTCTTTGAGACAGTTACCAAGGCTATAGATAAGAGAAAGGTGGTACACACAGTCTACCTAGACCTCGCAAAGGCCTTCAACACCATTCCCCATTCTGGTATTATAGACAAGCAAACCAGCCTGAACATAAACCCCTACATCACAAGATGGGTTGCCAACTGGCTCATGGACAGAACCCACATGGTGAGAGTTGTGGGAGCTAGGTCCGACTGTAAACCGGTTACAACTGGCGTTTCCCCAGGGCTCAGTCCTAGGACCCCTCCTGTTTGGCATATACTTCTCAGAGGTACAGGCAAGCACAGGGGGCTATGGCTGACCAAGTTCACAGACGACTGCAAACTAGGGACTATAATTGATTCTGGCTGACACAGACATCCTCCAAAAGGGTCTCACTGAGACGGATACCTGGTGTCAAAATCATGGCCTCAAGCTAAGTGCCAAAAAGTGCATAGTCATCCCCTTTGGAAAAAACAAAGTACCCATAAACTACCACATAGGTGGTAGTCCCCTAAATACGGAAGACATAATAAGGGATCTGGGGACCCAAGTAGATAGTAATCTCACCTTTGATAATCACATTGCCAAAGTGGTTAGAAAATCCTTCTACATGGCCCACCTAATCACAAAAGGGTTCGCATCCAGATCAAAAGAGGTCATTGTGCCCCTCTACTCATCACTCATAAGACCAATCATAGAGTACAACGCCCCATTTGGGATATACCTTACAAGACACCAGCAACAGCTGGAAAGACCACAGAAGTACCTCACCAAGAGGATCACTGGCCTCAAAAAGATGCCTTATGCAGCTCGACTGAAGAAACTCCGGCTGTACTTGGTTGCATACCGCCTACTCAGAGGTGATCTCTGCCTGACATACAAGGCCATGTCCAACCTAGAATTGATGGATATGCTCCACCTAAAGAAAACCTTATGCCCTTGAGCCACATGCTCTGGGTATCTAAACCTCACCACAACAATAAATAGAACATGCTGGAGGGATAGATTCCTGTCCCAGAGACTTCCCATGTTTGGAACAAGATTCCAGTCTACATTAGACAGAGCTCCTTGCTAACACTCTTCAAAAGAAACCTTGACGAGTGGATGGGAAACAGAAAGTTTACCCCGGGGATCACTTCAGTGGCTCTGCTGGACAGAGGCACAGGGAACTAATCTAAGGGGGTGGTGAAAGCCAACACATTCTGGCTAGGCTTATAAATGCCTTCGGGCAGATAGCCTAGTACCTATCTATGAACCTATGAACCTATAAGTTTTTTTAGATACCTATAACCTCACCATGAGCATGCCTAAACACGCTGAAGGAGCTGGTGTTTAGTGGACCCAGAAAACGATGTTCGCAGCTCAGCAGGTGATGTTTTCAGTATGTGATGTAATCAAAGGCCCTCTCTCCAGTGTTAGATGCATCTCCATGTGAACCACAGACCTCTCTGGGATTTCAACCATGGACAGTGCACATGGATACATGCTCCTCATCCCTCCAGCTAAGAAGAGTATACTAGGCTAAGCCTAAATATTCCTCACAATCCCATGCTGGCTGAGTCACTTCAGTTGTAATCAGGCTTTTATTCCTCTATGCCACTGGAGCAGAATGCAGCTGAAAATTTTGGTGATTATGTTGGAACTAGAGCATCCATATAGTTCATTCTTAAATGTATAGAGTAGTGGGATGAGTTAAACTGAAAGTGAAGTTTATACTTGACAGTCTTACATATACAATGTTCACACATTTCACTGTATAGCTGATATTAATTTTGACAGAAGCAGGATGTGTTCATGTCACCAGTGGATATTCTAAGCAAAGGGTTTCAAATAGTAAGGAGTCTTTTAATGCCCTGTAGGTAAGGCATACATCTCCTCAAATAAAGTAATAAGATACAGTCCAGAGAGAGACAGAGAGAGAGATGCAGTCTTTCACTATAAGAAAAAACACACAGACCTTTAATTTTCTTTGTGAAGAATCCTTATACCTTCTTCAGCTGCATCAGCTGGTGTGTGTTATTAGGTTAGAAAACAGGGTGTAGTATTCTATAATTGGTCTAAGAAGAGCTGTATAAAGAGGGATAGTTGCATTCCTGGCACAGTTCCTTACTCCATGAATGATCAGTGGACAGCACTTAATAGTTTGCCGATGGTAGTGGCTATAAGAGTATTAAATGAAAGCTTATTGTTAACGAGGACACCAAAGTATTTTTTTTAAGTTGGGGCTACATAGCTACCATGGTGGAAGGTTTGCCTAACATACCTCTCAACCATGGCAAATTCCTTGGAATTTACAGGTTTTGAGGGCAAAATAATGGGGTGCCATGAATTTCTGAATGGACCCTTTAATTCCAGAATTTCCCATTTTTTTGGGGGTGGGGTTGTTGCTGATGTCATTGCATGCACGGGAGTGTGTAATGACATAAGCTTCATAAAGCAGGCTGCCAGCCTGTGGGAATTTGGCCAAGGGCTCGAGGGGGTGTGTACTCTCTCTGTTTATCTTTTTCAGTATGATAATCATACCTCTCAACTGTCCCTGATTTTCAGAGACGTCCCTGATTTTAAATCAAATTTTAGATCTGTCCCTCTTAATCCCTCCTAAAACTAGTGACTTTTGGAGGAAAGGTGGTAAATTACACTTAATGAATAATGACAATAATTAAGAGTTATAGACTTCTTTTACTTCAGAAAATGTGTATTAATTCATATGCTCTGATTCTGTCAATGTTTCAAGTTAATAGTACTAATATTTTAAATGTGTCCATGATTGTCCCTGATTTTTTCTTGACTTGTCCCTGATTCTGTTGAAATTTGTCCCCGATTGGTTGAGAGGTCTGATGATAATGTGTTTCCAGCAGTCAGCAGATCAGAGTCATTGAAGGAAGCTGTGGAGAGGTTGACTCTCTCAAGTCTCGAGCAGGCAGCTGTTTTGTGTTTTAATTTAATTTAATTAGAGCAACCAAGCCATTTGTTAATTAAGTGCAACAGTCGAGCTGCAGAGCTGAACCAGTCCGCAGGTCTAAGTCTTCTCTTCTTAATCAGTGGCAGACTGGCAGTATACGCTGCAGACAAGAAATGAAAAAAAAAATATCTTGACTACTTCCAGTTCTTCCCAGTTCTTTCAGGTAAGGAAAAAAAAAAAGTGACTCCTACTAGATAATAAGTTCATCAAGCATATATGTAAGGTAGCTCACACTAACTGAGCCATTCATTAATTAAGTGCAGCAGTTGAGTTGCACAGTCAGACCAGTCCACTGCATAGCACTCAACCTTCCATCTCCAAAATAAGGAACGCTACCCTACCTCTCATAAAGCAGAACAAATGTGCAAAATGTGGAACACTTATTAACAGGCTTAAGCTGTTACCAACAGCTTACTTGCAACTTCAACTAAAAAGCTCATAGAATAGCTAAAATGTGGTATTTTTTACTTATATAATGGTTATTTTAATGAATTAATATGATTCAGCTCTATTCACCACGGGTATGAGTTAAAAAATTGCTAACATTGAATGCATGATAAACCCATTCAATGTACGTGAACTTTTTAAGACCCTTATGCATCTAACATTGCCTCAAGGTGGTTTGAAAACCTAATGAACTATAGTGTGAGGAATCAGGAAATGCATCCAGGAAATACAACAACAAAAACATTAAGTATTTCCTAAAAAAACATGACTGGATAAACTGATGCCGAAATTCACATTTTCATTGGTGTAACCCTTGCCAACTATGACCTGCAAGTGTTTGAGTCACAATAGGAAGTATAATCAATCAGCTAAGATGATGAACTGCTAACACATCATTGTAAGTTTAGTGAGGTGTTCTGTTGTTTTATGGGATTTGCTTTGCAGTTTTTTTCCTTCAGTTTTATTTGTGTTGTGTTTTTCTTTCTTTCTTTGCATACTGTATTTGAATAGTTTATTGCCACATCTGTCAGATTCAAGTAAGAAGTAGCCTATATTTGTGTCTTAGTATGTGTTTGGAGGAGTTCATTGGTAGAATTTTTAAATCAAGATGGAAAGATTTGTTCAAATATGCATTATTAGAATGTATTGAAGAGTATTTTCTTTCCAAGAATGAGACTTAAAGCAACATTATAAAGTATTTTAAGATGCAATGTGAGTGTGTTAGTCTTCTAAGCTGTTTTACATGGTCTGCAGAAGAAAATAAAGCAGTCCAGAGCCACAAATCAGTAATAAACATTTAATAGTGCAAGTAAGAACTTTCACAATAAAAGTAAAAACTTTTGCAATAACACTTCATCAGGCTTTTGCCTGATGAACTATTATTGTGAAAGTTTTTACTTTTATTGTAAGATTTTTTACTTGCACTATTAAATGTTTTTTACTGAGTCTTGGCTCAGGACTGTTTTATTTTCTACCGTTTATGTTTGTGGTGGATCCGGACTTACAGTTTCTGTGTATCCTTTATTTACTGTTACTAAGTCTGCAGAAGAAAGCATAACACTTGGCTTGGATCTGCTAGATGTAAACCAGTTAAATTAAGCAGAGTAGTCTTGATTTTTTGCCTTTGCTCCCTCCCCTTCTTTATTTGGCTTTGTCCAGATTTCTTGCACTTGGAACTTGAGAAGTATGACAACACCACATACACAAAGATACAAACACACCACAGCAATCCCATCAATATGCACAAACTACCACCAAGAGCATTTTTTTGCAGGGGACAAGCCCCCTTGTACCTCCACATCTGTGCAATCTCATAGCAAGTTTGAGATCATTCATCAGTGGAAAAAGAGCATATTCACAATCCCCACTTGATCCTTTCCATTTCTCATAAAATTGTAGTTTTGTTTTCTGACAAATCACTGGCAGTTGGCAGATCTTGGAGGAGCGAGGACTGAAGTCAGAAAATAATGATGGGAGAATGGCAGACTTTGGCAGCAGATGTAATTTGATTTTCAGGCTTCAATCCTTCAGAAAATTCATGCTATGCAAAAGCTGTTATTCTGTCAACATTCTAAGTTTGAAAGAGCAATATTTAAGAAGTGTCACTGTTTTTATGCCTTTGTTTTGTCTGTTGTCCTGATTTATTCATCTGTTTTATCTGCCAGCAAAGATAGAAAGGATTTTGTTTGGCCACCAAGGTTAGTGGATCATATGTACCTCCCACTCCCCAAAAGTTTTGGAATTTATTATGCACTCTTGAAATATATAAAAGCATTGGTTTTCATACTTCCTAATTATGGTTTTCTGTTTGTTATGTGTTTCCCTAAGTATATATATAGATGTTTTTGTTCTGGTTATATTTTATGTTATTTACTATTAATGTAGAAGCAGTTAATTGTATTTTGATAAAAGAAAGTGTTTTTTTTTTAGTTTTTCACAAGTTCAAAGTTTGATACAAGTTCAAATATTAACATAAATAAAACACCATTGTTTTATTTTTTGTTTAATAGTTTGTCTGTTTTACAGTTTGTTTAAAAGTTGGTATCCCACAATTCCATTGGAAGGGTGGGGTTACATAATTGTGTATGCAAATTTTATGTTAATCTGCATACGCATTTTTTGCCAGTTGTACCTATTTTTCATGGGCCTTGTCCAGATTTTTTATGATTCTAGGTTGAGAGGTGTGTTGCCAAATACTAGAATGCTTCATTTTTTTTGTCACTTGAGACAGCTTAATTTCTACCCACTATTAATGTGCAATGTTAGATGCCATTTGAAGGGAATTTATTTCTGGGGGGGGGGGGGGCTTGCAATTATCTGCATATGACAGTCCTGCTAGTCTTCCTGTTGTGTATGACCATGTAGTCAATTTTGGATCCCCATTATTAAAGATTTGTTTACCATTAGATTCGTGTGTTTATGCATGATTATGTCATGGGGTACAGTGTTTTATTTATTTAACATTTGTTTCCCAGGAAAGTCCAACTGGGACACAGACCATTTTCACTGGAGGCCTGGGGAGAAACCCTTGAGACACATGTCTTTGGAATGTGGGAGAAAAACAGAGCACCGAGAGGAAACCCATGCAAACACAGGGAAGATGTGCAGTCTCTTCATCAAGGGCACCCCAGTCAAGAATCTTACTGTGAGGCAACAATGATAGCAGCTGCACCACTGTGCTGCCCTCTTAAGCCAAATACAAATAAGCTAAATTAACATATAAGTCTTCATCTAGTGAGGCAGTCACTCTCTCATATATGTTAATGAGGTTAACCATACATGTTTGACAAAAATGGGTCTATATCAGTCTGTCAAAACAGCTGAATATCGAATACCAGATGTTCGAACATTGGTAATCGCAAAGCCGCTGAACACCAAATTCTTTCCCAGGGAAAGGATTCAGTGGGCCGTTTCAGTGGCTTTGTGATTAGTAGGACTGTGGTGGGAAGTTACGGCTCGGGTCAGGTAAGTGTCTGATTGTGAGGACATTAGGGTTAGGGCACGGGTTAGGTGAGTTAGGGTTAGGGTGCGGGTGAGGTGAGTGTGCAATAATGAAAGGCTTCAGGGTTAGGGCGGGATAGGTGAGTTAGGGTTAAGGCACAGGTCAGGTGAGTGTGCGATAGTGACAGAACTTAGGGTTAGGGTTTGGGTTAAGGTAAGTGGATAGGTAGTAGTGTATGTACAGTTTAGTGTAGGGTTAAATGTAGGATTTTGAGTGTATGTGTGTGGATTGATGTTTTTTTGGTCTGCTTGTGTTGTGTGTGTGTTTCTTGGAACAGCGATTGTTTTCCCTGGGAAAAATTGCTGTTCTAAGACTTCAATGTTTTTGCAGTTCGTGGTTTGAAGTTCGAACTTATGGTGTTTGAACTTCAGACGTTTCGGTGAACTGATATAGACCTGACAAAAACATACTGGATTACATCATGGAGAAGGTTTCCTTTATGTGTGAGGAATAATATACATTATACTTCTCTCTATCACCGCAGTTGTGCAGCGGTAGCGTTGTTGCCTCACAGCAAAAGAATCTCCCATTCGATTCTCAGCTGGAGTGCAGGGAGTTCCTTCTGTGCAATAATTAGCGGACTGGAGTTCCACTGTGGTGACTCCTATCCGGAAAAAGCTGAAAAGACAAACAACAACCTTGCACAATATGTTTGTGAGGTTGAGCAGTCTCTAATAATTGAGGTCTGCAGAAAGGATTTTCTATTCTGGTGCCTTCATGGTATTCTCTTATAAAGGGGGAGGTGTACAACCACTCAATATGAATCATTAGTAAATAAATTAAATATTTTACAAATGTTCTACCATCCTTCTGCTATGACCAATAATGTTCTGGCAACTTTATAATACAATAGCACCCTCTCTGCTAGTTTAAGCAAAAATGCATGCTGATTGGAATATTTCAAACCAACTACCATTTTCTATTCTAATGCGAGATGCATTTTCAGGGATCCCCTTAAGGTGCAGGACAATATCTCTAAATACTTTCCTTTTCCTCTTGTCTTTCCTGCCCCATTTATCCTAATCTTATAACTGTTTGGAAGCTCCTGCCAATACACTATCCTCAACATTTCTTGGAGCTTTATCCAATAAATCCAATGCTTCTATCTCCCCTTCACTGCATGTTCATTATCTATTAACACTAACTCTCCCTTCTTCATATAACTTTCTTGGTATTTGATACCACTGGTAAGACAGCCTCATTTGTTGACACTTTAGTTTGGGCCATTTCCCCAAGTTAATCATGCATTCTTATTCAGATAATGGCACTTTGTCCTTCTCTTCCAAATGTTTCTGCACTCTTTTTAATATAGCAACTCCCTCCTTGTCTCAAGAGTCACCAGAAATGCATCTTATGCTCCTCTTCTCATTTCCCTGCCATTTTGCTCAAGGTATAATCTGTTCTTTTCCTCCACCTAGCTTCCTATTTCCACAATACCCCGTTCAGCTTCTCAAAAAACATCCAATCAGCTTATTTTCACTCTAAACTTGTGCTGCTCCTCTGCCATTGTCTTCATCAGTCTCTCTGATATTGTTTAATTTTCTCCTATTGAGCAAGTTCCTTCCCTTGCCTTCCCACTCTCTGCTTGCTCACCATTCTCAGATGAGTCCATAAATGCCACAATAGACATTTGCTGCACTGTTTAATATATAACCTTAACACTTCCTCATTCCACACCTGAAAACAACTTGCTGGGAGCAAACTGACACTCCCTTCTAATCTTTTTGTTACTAGCCATTATGTGAAAAAAAATCCATTAAAATACTTGCCAGTGCTTACATAACTAGACTGGGGAACCCCAGTGAAATTTGGTACTTGTGCATTATCATGTGATAACCTCCTACCCTGACACTCTATTAAACTCTCATTTAGTATACCCTTAATAGTAAGTAGTTCCTGACAACCCCTAGTGCTGGTCGGTTTCTCAGAGCACAATAATATGTGGTAACACCATCCTGTCAACCCCATTACTTCTATGTGAAATTGCGTTGCATAAGGAAATCTTTATAAACCACTCTTTTTATCATTCATTGTTTGCTCCAATCTGTGCAGATTCCTTTGACATAATTCCTCCCAGCTTTTCCCTACCAATAAGCCCAGATACTTGGCTCCTTGAAGAACCTCCTCTTTCTCCTTTCCTAGTTGCCTACCCCATAAGCTGATCCTTAAGACCCTTGTTTTTTGCTGATTAAATTCCAGGCCAAAGATAGATCCAAACTATTTAAATAATTGAATGACCTCTTGTTCTACCACCAAGCAAACAATCACCTGCAAACATTGGAAATACTCATCTCTACCTTCTTCATGCCTATTTCTCAAATGCTCCCATACTTAATAAGCCAGCTCCTCCATAACAATAATAAGGCTTACCTCATGCCTCTCTCCAAATCACACTTATCTGATAAACCCTGTTGACCATTACTCTAAATGTATGATTATTATATAACACTTTCTCCCATTCCAAAAAAAAACCCAATCTTTGAGTTTCAGTGCACTGTTTCTCCCTGTCTATTATCAAATTCCTATCTTTCTTCCAGGGAATTCCATGTCTTTCCATTAGCGTCCCTCTCAGCACTGCTATACAGCATTTCCACCAAGCCATACCTAATGAACTTCTATCAAGTTTGCATCCTTCAACATGTATGAACTCTTCTTGTTTAGATTCCTCCATCCATTTAAAAGTAGCCCATCCCCATATTTTCACCACCCTAACTTTATCTTAAAAATCTGTCAAGGTCACAGAGACTGAAGCATGATCAGGTAAACTAATTTCCTTTATTTCCATCTTACCTCTTGCTTGACATTAAAATTAGGTCATCATTTGCTCTGTTTCCTTAAATCCCCTCAGAAAAGTAACTTTCGATAGCTGGAGGGAGTATCACGGACAGCATCTACTCATCCTAACTTGCCCATCTATTCTAACAATGTTCTTTTCATTATGACATATTCTTGCCTACCATATATAATCTGTCTAGTTTTGATATTAAAAACAGATTGAAATCACCTAATAAATATTGCACTGTTTCTCTCCCATGATATCTTCAAATTCCATAAGCACTTGCTGGAAAAAAAAACCTGTCATCATCTTCATTCAGAACATATAAATTATCTACAAACCAAATTTGCCCATTAAGCCTGACTTTCCACAGTATCCATCTACCCACACAACTTGTTTTATTATTTTTAGTTATCATCTTTACAGACATAATAATAGTATCACCCCTTTACTACCTCCTCCTCCTTTTTTATAATTTGCAAAATAAATAAAGAAATACATAGGAAATAATTTCTCCTGAACTTGCCCTCTTCTGTAGTTTTTACCTTTGTTTTCATGCAACCTTACATGGGAGCCCTCCCTCTGTAGTGTTAAAATATAGCATGCTAAAGAACAACTATCAAGAGAGATTTTATCTAGTAGAATTATTTCAGACATTACTTCCGAGCAAGCTAAGCCAGAAAACATATGTGAGTTCTGTTAGAATTGTTTTAGAAATCATGTTACAACTGTGCAGAGCTTTGTTTTGTATGTTATAAACAAAAGAGTTTTTGAGCATTGCTTAACTGGAAGAAACATGAATAGTGAGTCTGCCATTGTATTTCAACCTTGGCTATAGCAAATGCTGCATGAATGGATTACTATTTTAAATGAAGAGATAATTACTGACCGTTACAGCATGAGATCATGGGAAACATACTTAGAAATGAACAGAACCTTCTGGTTCATATGAGCTGTTGATATAAATATTAACAGGAACTTTCTGGACAATATTTTGGGGAGGACTGTGTCTCCTACACCCCTACAAGATTAAATATACTGATGCTGAGATAAAACAACATTTGGGAAAGGAAATATTAACAATCCCTGCTGAAATGTAGTCTCACGCAATATAGAAGCAGCATCTTGATGATTGGCTGCACATAATTTTAGATAACTTATGCTTCAGTGTATCATAACACAGCTGAAAACATTCAATCAGCTGTGCTTTCTATCCAATGAACTGAACATATCTACTTATCTATATCTATGTAGGTATATATATATATATATATATATATATATATAGAGAGAGAGAGAGAGAGAGATAATATTTATGCACCCACAAACACACACACACACCCACACACACACACACACACACACACACACACACACACACACACACACACGCACGCACACACACATATACACATAGTGATATGTTCTGATGTGTATGATACATGAAATACTGTATATCTAGGAAAAATGTTTTGTCATTAGGGCAAAGCCATAACTCACAAATACAAGTTGTTTAATCTTACCGTGCAATATATTCCATGTATCACACAAACCAGACCACCAAATGTGTTAAATTAATTGTGTAGGTTTCTACTGTATATAGTGTTATGTAGCTTGTGTAGATTTATATGACTGGATTGCTTTTAATTGTTTATTGCATTTGTTAACCAGGAATGTCTGACTGGGCAGAAGCCACTTTTCAGTGGAGGCTCAGGGAAAAAAGATCTAGCAGGTTACACTGAATGCATTCACAAATATAGATTGGTCATTGCATTAGAAACATTGCATAGCATAACACAGGATGTTTAGTTGTACTTTTAATAACAATCCAAATAATAATATAAGAACATATATTCAAAAGATAGAAAAAACAAAGGGTTTCATAAATAAAATCATAGCATAATTCAGATTTGTAGACGTAGCATGATATTGCATAAACATTTCAGAAAACAATGTAGATCCTATTATGTAAGATATGATGCATAGTGAAGTGTGTCATCTCTTAGTTGTTGTTTGTATTTCGGCTTTTTCCCGGTAAGGGGTCGCCACAGCGGAACTCCGGTCCGCTAATGATTGTCAGTAGATTTTTTTACGAAATGCTGAGGTGCCAGCTTGATGCCCAACCTTCAACGAAGGCACGCTCATTTACACACGCATGTCTTTCGAATGCTACCCAACCACGGGGAGGACATGCAGACTACACACAGAAGGCACTCTCAAGCCACGCTGAGAATCGAACGGGAGAACCTCCTGCTGTGAGGTAACAACGCTACCGCCGTACCACCACGGCAATCGTGGCATCTCTTTAGTGTTTATTCTTAATCAAGAGTTTCACAGGAGTGGAGCCAAGTATATGAAAGATGTCACTTATGTTTAGTTTTGAAGCAATTTAGGTTTTTAATCTGTCTTAGTGAGAGTATGAGAATTCCATTTCTTAGTGAAACAGGATAGAGTGTGTCACCTGCTGTATTTTTACATTTAAATATCATAAGTAGCAGTTTGTCCCCAAAATTAATATTTCTTTTAGTGGAATATGAATAAATAATTCAAAGCTTGGGCATTCTTCTGACTTGATACCCATTTTGTGAAGGACAGGTTGTATCAAATCTATAGGTCTTGACAATATTCATCCAGTAACTGTAACTAGAATTCACATAGAACTATGCTCCATCTTAAACAAAATATTTAACATACTTCTAATATGTTCAGTTGTCCCTGACTGCTGGAAGAAGTCTAATTACACTGATTCACAAAAAGGGGAACAAGTCAGAAATGTCTAATTATCGTCCAATTATTTTGACATTTTTAATCTGTAAATGCTATGAGAGATGCTTACTGAATCTTTTGCTAGATCCTAAAAAAAAATCTGTAGTACATCATTTACAATAATGTGGTTTTACAATAGGTAAGTTCATCTTTATCAGCTTGGTGGAATTTTATGATGACATTAGCCAAACAATTGACCATGGTCTATGTGCAGGGATCTTATTTATAGATCTAGCCAAAGCATTTGATTGTATTTCACACTCCTCAGTACCTCAAATACTACAGAAGTATAAGTACAATTCCCACTTAATTGGATTAACAGCTGGCCATCTGGTAGGACCCAATGTGTTTCAGTTCAAGGCAGTCTCTATGTCTAAATAGTTGCCAGAAGTGTCATGACTACCCTTGGGATCCATTCTGGGCCCTTATTTTTCAACCTGATACCTTCTACTAGCCCTGTTACTAGATATTGTACATACATCCGGTATGCCAATGACTGTAAAATAGAGTATATTGTTACTTCAGAAGAACATGTATTAAATTTTAATAAAACCGTAAAGTTGTTCTCTGATTATGTAAAAGTAGTCAGTTTACAATTTAGCCGCACCAAATGTTAGATAATGCATTTTATTTTTGCAAACCTCAAATAAAAAATAAATTAATATTAGATCATCAAATTCTCAAAGAAGTATCTTCATAGAATGATCTGGGTATTTACATTTCCTCAGATTTTTCATCTGACAATCATATAAACATAATATAAACATAATTAGAAAGCATTCCATAACTTAATTAGCATTATTGATGAACTCTCTAAGTTTGTGGGATCAATTGAATTGTTTTACTTTATATACTACTTGCACATGGGCAGTCCTGGGAATATAAGAATTTGTTTTGTGTTTTTACTAGGAAAAAAATGAACACAAGTCTGTCAGGAGATAGTTTAGTAAAACAATTCCATTTATTCAGTGTTTATGCTATACACAGAGGTGTAAAAAAATAAATGTATTTTCTTTACATTAAAGATATTTTCAAAGCAAAGCAATTATTGCTTGCAAAGTATATACAGATGAGGTATTACATTTAATTTTTTATGTATTATCTAACCTCAAAACCTAAAAATGAAAGGATGCCAACTTTACATTAATCACAATGACACATCTAAGGAATAATTGTATAACTGAGATAACCCTCAGGATCTGGAACAAAATGCCCAAACACATATGATTATTGGGAAAATCAATTAATTAAAGAAAAACTTGGACATGTGGATGGGAGATAATCTGTTTGATGTCTCTTTTAAGGAGTCAATGTTCCTGGCCTGAACACTGTGCTCTGTACATATGAAATATTGATTTTATATGCCATTGTTTTATTTAATTTTTTTTTTATTCCAATATTTATGAATCTGCTTACTAGGGATGATTCTGATATAAAAAGTGATTTTTTGGGGGGTTGGGGCAATATGTATGTGAGTTTTGTATGTTCAGTGCATAAAGTTATTATTTTAACATTATACTGAATTGATAATACAGTTTGTGTTACAGATTTTTAGTTAAACTAAGTGCAGATTTGAGTTTAGATGTTGCTTTAAATGGCATAGCATGCTGTTGGAGTATCAGTATATCTGCCTTGTTTGTGCATTTTGCACAATTAAAATATTTATATTTTAGTGAAACCTAAACTGATTGTAGCTTTTGGCTTAGGAGTTGCTTTATTACAGACACAGTGTTTATGGAAGGTAATAGTGTCTGTTTTGTGTGTGCAGTGTAACAATGTTTACTTTAGTTTTTAGCAAGTAACATAAACATGGCAGGTTTAAAAGAGTTTCCCTGTAAGACTTGTCTGGTGATATGCTTGTGCTATTTTCTGGCTCCTGTCATCATAATTTCTGATATTTAGGAAACTAACTAAAGCCCTAGCCCTTTGTTGCTTCATTTAAAAAGAATAACTGTATTAGGCATACATTTCAAATGGCACACTCATGAGTTCCTTCTGTTTTCCCTCGGTGGTCAGTGATGCTAAAGATATAGTAAAAATCTTTTGTTCTAGCCCTTTGGTGCTTCATTCAAAAAGAATACCTGTATGAGATGTATATTTCAAGCAGCACACTTTCAATTTCCTTCTATTTTCACTCAGTGATCGGCAAAGCTAAAGATAAAGCCCTAAACCTTTGGTGCTTCATTCAAAAAGAATAACTGTATAAGGCATACATTTCAAGCACCCTGTGAAGGCTGCCAGCCTAGCCAGATAGCATTTTGCAGATAATTCTCTCATTTGTAAATATGAATGTAAACTACAGGCTTGTTGTCTTAAATGTAAAGAAACACTGTTACATGTGGAACTGGAAAAAAATGTGGCAACAGTGTACTCTACTGTCCAAAGTAAAGCATGTGGTGACTCTTTGATGTAGACAGTGGTGCTGAAGGGTCTAGATTTAGAAATTCTTTCTATTGTTTTAACCAAGAGTTAAATTGCTAGATTTAAACATGCAAATGTACTTTTATTGCTCTGCTTCCTGATCAGCTGCAAGATAACAAAAGGAGATGTTAAGAATGTAAATGCAGTTTCTGTTAGCCTGGGGATCCAGGGAAGTATGAAGAATTATGTAATGTGTAGCCTGGGAACCCCAGGAAAGTGTGGAGAATGATGTAATGTGAATCAGAACTGCAATTTCAGTTTAAACAGAGAGAACCAGAGATTAATAAGCATTTTTGTCTTGACCATCCAACTCATCAGCACTCTGCCTGCCATCTTATATAAGTTTATCTTAGACTTGTGTTTTCTTTTAGAAATAGCTAGGAACTAGAAATATTAGACTAAGTGTTTTTCTGTGATGTCAGCACTGTACTACTGAATTATTTTAAGCATGTCTCTGTGATCTCTGAACTCTTGACTAGCACTGTGTAGTAGAAAGTATTGTCTTGTGTTTTTATTATTTATTATTAAATATTTTAAAACCTTCCAACTGTGGCTGTTTTGTGTAGAGATAATTTAAGCTCTAGAGTACATTGCATATTTATAGTGATTACTGTACCAAGTCATTCTAATAAGCTTTGACTATTTAGTTATACTACCAATCAGATAATAATATTGCACATTTAGAATTGGACACCCTTTTAAGGGCCTTTCAGTAGCTGATAAATATTAGGTGGGTGGTGGCAGGCGGTACTACCATATACTTTGAGTAATAGGGGCACAGCTGGAGAACCTATGCCAGCCTTTCCCAGGAGTGTCTATGTGGTTGTATAAACTCTTATCTCAAAGTGTGTGTGTGTGTGTGTGTGTGTGTGTGTGTGTGTGTGTGTGTCAGCTACTTGGGAAGGGACATGAAGAACTGGTTGGACAGAGAGGGTGCTGGAATTTTTAGCTGCCCAGCTGGCTGAGATCTGGACCCTATAGCTATGCCAGTACAGACTCTTATTGGGGACCTGGAGAGTAAGGGAGTGACCAGCCCCAGTCAGACTGCGATCTCTGTGTGCTCTTAAGGGAAATTGCACTTTACTGTGTGTATTGGTTATTCTTTCTTCATATATGAGATGCCCTCTCTGGTGTTAGTGATGAGGATTGAGGCTCCTTGATTTCTGGGCCAGGGTACAGGCATTACACACCCCACTCCTGATTTCCTTCTATTTTCACTCAGTGGTCAGAGAAGCTAAAGATAAAGAAAGCATCTTTTGTATGTTTGCTATTTAAGTTGCCTTGTCCCATTAGCTTCACTACCAGAAGAAGCCTCAGCACATCAGCATGAAGGATTTCTCTCCAGTGTAAGCCCTATGCCTAGTTTGCCTTAATCTGTCTTCTGTAAACTAACTAAGCATCAGTGTTCCCTTTCCAGTGGTCACCTCTTTTTCAGAATTGATATTTCTTTTCAGCAGCAGCCACAGCTATATGTCACAAATACCTTTCTATCTATATTATCTCCAACCCGATTTCTGAAAAGCATATGCACTTGATATCATAAGCTTCTGCAACCTTTACAGATTGTTCTCAGACATTGTACTTCCCGCTCCATTTGCCCTTCATTTTTCTCAGGCTCACTCTGCTCTTCTACCCTACCCCCATTCCCACCCACCCCAGTACATCAAGTCTTATACTTCACTAACTACACCCATTTTGAGCCAATAACCAATCAATCATAATTACCCACTAATGGTACCCACATATTAACTTAACAAGATTTATTTCCTCTGCTTAGATACATCAACAATTTCATATACAGGACCCTTACAAAAGCCAATTGCCATCAAACTTTATAGCCACTAAAATAACTCCTGGACCTGTCAAACAGACCACTTCATTGGCCCTCTTCAAATTCAATGTGGATGATTGAATGGGTAAACATAAATTCACCCCAGGGGTTCCACCTGTGTCCCTCTTGGACATGGGCATTAGGTACTGATCATAGAAATAAGGGTAGAACTTGACTAGGTTTATAACAGCCCCAAGGCCATTAGCCTAGTAACTTCATATGATCCTATACAAGTACATTATGCTACCATTACACACTGTAGCCCTGTTATCCTTATCAATCAAAGCTCATATAACCTCCTACTACGTTACACTAATTGACAAAAATCACACTCGTCCTGCTCCAATCCATTTATCAAAAGATATCAAACTGAACAACATCAGCATATCTTCCTCTGTCTTCAACACTGCCTTCATACATCAAACCTACTATATGCTACTCCATAAATATCATACTCCCAAAATCTCCATGAATTATCATACGTACTTAACTAAACTGTTTGTTTAAATACCTAAACAACACAGCAGATAAACTCACCCTCAGTGGTGACATCTACCCTAACCCTGGACCAAAAAATACTCACCTATATACCCCACCACCTGCCACCCAGTCACTCATTTAATTTAATAAACCATCCCAGAAAAACAACCAACCTCCTACTAAATATTAACATCAGAAGCATTAGAAATAAAATCCAAGATGTACATGCCACCTTTTCTCTCTACACACCAACATAGTTGTAATAATAGAAACCTGGCTTAAACCAGAAACTATTGATGCTGAAATTCTTGCACCTGGATATAATATTCTGAGGACAGACAGGGCAAAACAGGAGGTGGTATACCCATACTATTTTGAAACAATCTTACTGTAGAACCCATGAATTTTAACCCCCCCCCCCAACTTTAACAATGCCAAAATGCTTTATACAAAACTAAAAATAAATTCTAATAAGTATATAAATGTAATTATAACCTGTATACCACCTCCCCACTATGGAAAATATACTACATTGGGTCTCAAAAACCCTGCTCCAGGAAACACTTATTGGAGATTTTAACATAGACTGGTCAAGCTGTAACTCTCAAAACTCCATTAATTATATTAACCTTCATGGTTTCTCCCAAACTATTCAAACACCATCCGAAATAGATAACTCATCTAATAAACATTGCGTCCTTGACTGGATACTATTTAGTAGGCCTTCATTCTCCATTCACTCAGGCTGCCTCTCAGACAGCTTTAGTGACCATCTTTCAACCTTTCTACTCAGACAGTGTATCAACCCAACAAAACACCCTTCCTACAGACAAATAAGGAACAAGAAAAACTTTAACCCCCAGAACTTTACCTCATCCCTTAAATGTAGCAACTGGTCTCCACTCAAATACCTACCACTAGATGAGACCATGACGTATTTTGACTCTATGTTCATTGATATCTTGAACATCCATGTACCACCCAGAACTATAATTAAATCCAACCAGGCTCTATGGCTAACTAAAGAAACTAGGGCACTACTAATAGCAAGAGAGAAAGCCTGGGCATAATACCACAATAGCAAGACTTGAGCTTCCAAACAAACTTACCATGAGCTTAGAAATAAGGCAAAAAGACAAATCAGACTAGACAAAACTAAGCACTATCATAACATCCAAACTATGTATCACAATAACCCAAAAATGTTCTGGTCAGATATCAATAAAATTCTTCTACCAAGGAATGCCATCACACCTTCCCACCACCACTAACTCCAACACTGACTACACAGCTACCCAGTTTAATAAAGACTTTACCAAAACAATTCTAGCTCTATCAAATAACTGTAGCACCACTCACTCTCCAGTCCTGCCTACAACGGATAATATTAATAATAATAATACCTTCTCCCTTCAAACCACCTAAACAGATATGATAAAAAGATTCTTTAAAAAATTAAACCTACCACCCTAGCAGCCAATAAACTACACTCAGAGTACCTTAGACTGGCTGCAGACATAATTGCCTACCCTGTATCCATACTTATTAACAGATCTATATCTGAACACCAACTTTCTGCTGTATGGAAAGCTTCCCATATTATCCCATTACATAAAGGAGGTACATCAACAGAATTGTCTAATCGGCCAATAGCCGTAGGTTCTCCTCTGTCAAAAATTCATGAATTATGCACTATTTACTTACTAACAAACTACTAACAAACACTCAACATGGTTTTCATCCTTGCCACAGCACAAACACTGCTCTAATGTCCTTCACTAATACTGTTAATGTTCATAGGAACAATGGAACATTTGTCTCCTTTATATGACCTTTCAAAAACCTTTGACGTGGTCTCACATAACAAACTGATCAATGTACTACCAACCTAAATCTAAGTCAGGCTACCATTACATGGTTCCAAGACTACCTAAGCAACTATCAACAAGCCATGCAATGGCAACTAGATGTCTCTTCTCTTCTCTTCTCTTCTCTTCTCTTCTCTTCTCTTCTCTTCTCTTCTCTTCTCTTCTCCCTGTTACCATAGGAGTACCTCAAGGATCAATCCTAGGTCATCGCTGTTTTCAATATTTACTTACAAACTTCACACTGCAGCACAGCATGCTTGTGTCATTCAGTACACTGATGATTCTGCACTGATGTATGCAGCATCATCTCCTCAACAACTACAAATAATAACATAAGACTCTTTTTCAAAGGTGGAGACATGGCTATCTAATTACCAACAAAAGGTTGGGACGGTGGCCTAATGGTTAAGGTGTTTGCCTTACAAACACAAGGTGCAGGGTTTGAGTCTCACAAGGGATAATTGGATAGGCTTAAAATGGCTCACAAGGGCAGTTAGCTTAGAACTAATCTATAAAACTATAATCCTAACAAAACTAAACATATGACTTTTCAGCCTATAAAACACACTTTGTCACTCCCTACCTTCAGTATTCTGTCCTTAAGCAATGCCATCATCTCACTCATGACCCACACTAAATTATTGGAAGTAGTTGTTGATAGTAACTTAAGATTTGATATTCATATTGCACAAACAGTAAAAAAGTGCACAAAAAGCTAGGCACTCTATACAGAAACAAACAATATCTCACAAAAAATACAAAACCAACTATTACTCAAATGTATCTCCTTTCAACTCTGCTCTGCACCTCACCAATTCTCATTGACCTAAGAAATCTGTCTTGACTAAACTAGAATCATGTTGTAATAAAAGTGACAGATTTCCCACAGACTCTCCATTCAGGTCATATCACCGCTCAGCACTCAAGAAACTTAACTGGCTAAAAGTTTGCCCGTTTGTACTCTACAACCAACTCTCCACAGCCCATAAAGTTTTAAACCACACAGGTAAGATCCCTTCCCTCAAACATCTCCTACTTCTTTACTCCCCTGACTAAGATCTATGCTCAAAAAATAAAACTTTATTGACTACAATTAAAGCCAACAATTCTGCTGGTGACTCACTGTACTCCAACTATATAGCCAAAATCTGGAATAAACTCATTTCTGACATAACTAGTATTACTAACCCATTCCACTTTAAAAAGACACTTAAAGCACATCTATTTAAATCTTGGCTATACTTATGTAATATCCCTAAACAACAACGCTTCCCCAAAAATTTGAACTTTTCTATATGTCATCTGAGTGTAATTACTGTATGTATCTCTATACACTTATATGATCTCTCTTATCACTGCTCAGTAATTGTGAAAACTGCTACTAATATTATATATGTAAAAGTATACTTTTTAGTACTGCTTTGTATAGAGTGAATGTTGCTACTTTGCTTATAAAGTAAATGTCTAAACTTTTCAATTTCTTGGAGCTTTTCTCCCCAGGCTTCCACTGAAAAAGGACTTGTGTCCAGTCGAACTTTCCTGGTAAACAAATGTAAAATAAATAATAAATAAAAATTTAGCTGCTTTGATTAAATCTTCAAAATAGAGATAACCACTTGGTGGCATCTTCAAAATACAGACCTTTTTAAACAGTTGCTGACAAAGATGCAGTTTTTGTCTGCAATTTTCTGTTAAGTAATAAAAAAGCTATATTGCAGTTGATGTGATGTTGTTCACTGTGTGTTTGTGTGTGTGTGTGTGTGTGTGTGTGTGTGTGTGTGTGTGTGTGTGTGTGTGTGTGTATGTGTGTGTGTGTGTCTAAGCACAAACATACATATATAACTAGTTGTTTTGTTAATCAAACAGCTACTTTGTAAAGCACCCTACCCCTAGCCATATTTGCAACATGTCCCTCTTGGACATGGGCATTAGTTGCTTATTGTGGGAATAAGAGTAGAACTTGGCTAGACTTGTAAAGGCCCTAGCACCATTAGCCTAGTAACTTCCTATGATCATATATACCACCACAATCCCTAACTCATACATTTTGTACACAGCTACAGACCCCCAATTATATTGGTGTACATATACTCTTATCACAGTTCATAATATTGCCAGTACTTTAACTTACTGGAAGGGCTAAGTCTGTATTTTATGGCATAAAAATGACTGGCTAAACTGTCCCAAATGAGGAGAGCTCTTATCTTTGGCTGCCTTACACTATGCAAGTGTCAACAATACATAGCTCTTACATGTTAAAGTGTTTACCTCACAGACACAAGGTAGAAGGTTTGATTTTCACCTTTACGGGAAACTGGCTAGGCTTAAAGTGGCCCGCAATGCCAGCTAGCCTAGTACTTATCAATGAACCAATGAACCAATGAAATTAACAGATCTGAGTTTACTGAAGCAGTCTCATTCTATAGTCACTTCAATAGTAGTCATACTTTGTGCCTCACCTCTGATCTCTTCACTCATCAAAGCCACTTCATCTCTGCTGTTGATCTCCGAGCATTCAGTACATAGACAGCTTCCTCTCTAGTCTCTGCAGTCTTACCTTAAGCAAAAAAGACAGAGAAGGAAAACAGGCTGCTAACAGATAGTAGTTAATTACATGATAGCCCTATCACCATTTATCTTTATTCTGTAACTATAGTTTTCAACCACACACCTTTGATTTTTCAAAAAGCTCATGCTTTAGCAACGAGTCCCTGACTTCTAAAGCTTTAATCCCCCTTTTCCATTTGGCCTTTTTTCAGCTATTTCTAGGTGTTGTGTTTCACTGACATCAACTTCCATCTTTGAAAGTATCCAGAAAACTCAGATTTCCTGGCCAGTTACCTTTGACCATTTTCCTTCAGTAGTGCTGAGGTGTAAATGTACTATAATTATCAACTCTTGGTTTCACCAAATCTGCTGGAATCACTCCTACAGCCATTAATTCTAACACCACTTTGTCTTAGGGTTACCACCTGTCCCTGTTTTGGAAACTGTGCCCTGTGGGAAAAAAGAAATAAAAAATGGCAAATGTTTTCTGTAATAGTTGCATAAAACATTTATTGTGTATCTGAAATGTCTAACATTTCTATGGTATTATGCTGGGATGAAATAGCTAGGCTTAAAATTACCTCTGGGTTGATAGCCTAGTAATATCCTATGATCTTATCATCCCATGTTATATGAAATATCATAAGCAACTCAAATGCTACAAGAATAAGCTTTTATTTTTGTAAAAAGTGAAGTTCTGTCATTTGCACTGGCTGTGGGTATGTTTTCTGCAAAATCTTGTGTTTCTACAAAAAATGTCCCACTTTGGGCATTTGAAATGGTAGCAACCCTACTTTGCCTTGTACCTGAGAGAGTATTCCTGCTGTTTCTGACATAACTCTTCCTATTGCTGCTATATATTCTGCAGGCTGTTCAATTCTTTCCTCTAACTGTATGTAAATAATTAAGAGATGTTACATTCCGCTCCTATGAACAAGTAATCACAGAACGTATTCTGTAAGAGGTTAAGTACCTTGTTTTTAGCTCCATACGCAACAGATAGCAGTGTGCTTAGTCTGCATAGTCTAAAGGAAGTTTCAAAAGAATCCAAAGTAGAGGCAGAAGCCAGGTGTTCCTCAGAGGGGAGGTATGCTGATGAGATTTTGAATACAAGATCATGTCTAACTGCAGTCCTGAAAAACTATATGGATGAAAGAATGGTTATAGAAAAGGAATACCACAAGGTCCTATTTCTTCAGGCTAATAAGGCTGCCTCCAAACAAGTAAGCATTTTGGAGATGAATAATTTAACTGTGGGTTTCTTGATTAAAGAAGTTAGGACTCCAAGTCATGGAAGCAGCAAGGCACTTATTGAAGTTAGTCAAAGAAACTGATGGCTAACTTTGAAACTTGTAAAGATTACGATCCCTGGAGTTCATTTGTAATATACAAGTTGTCTTTGAATGCTAAAAGTTTGGAGAAATGCCAATAATGAATGATGCAGTTAAGAAGATCGATGCCTTTGATACCTCGAATGTTAAAAAAAAAAAAGAAAAGAAAAAAATGAAATGTAATTCAAGTAAATAGTTAATACAGCAGTGAGACAGATTTGACTTTCCAACCAGAGGAATAAGAATGTAATGTTTTATTTATAGTGTGTGAGAAAGATGTATAATATTTACATATTGTCATCATATCTTCAAGACTGGTATGAATGATATCACATATTAAATGTGCATCTTCATTTTGATATCTTCAGTTATATTACAGGTCTTATGTTAGTGTTTTTGTCTGAATGTCTAAAAATTAAACACACAAGTCTTATTCAAAGTAGCATTGCCTCTATATTCTTCAGTCTAAATGCATATACATTTGTTAATATCAAAAATCAACATTTCTGTTGCTTGGTTTTATAAACAGGTGATACCACAAAAGCAAACTGTCTTTGTTTTCAAGGAGACTGTCCAATGGGATGGTTCCAGTACAGGGATGCATGTTATCAACCTATGATGTTCAGAACATCATGGATTAATGCTGAGGTAAGTCTTTCTATAATTGTTAGCAAGAATATTGTTGCTAGGTGGTTTATATCTAGAACGTTTTTTATTGTACTTGGTGATGTCTGGATTACATGAGCCTGATACTATTTTTGTGTGAATTTGCATTATCACTAACATTGTCTACTAAATCTACTTGACTATGTAACTCTCTAATGATTCCATTCCAGTTGTCATCCCTTTTGTAAAGAAATATGTTTTACTATTTCATTTTCACCCATATATAACTCCTTTAAGCTGGTAAAGTTTCCAGACTTGCCATGTCATCTCTACCAAATCACAGCACTGTGATACAGTGTCACCTCATGTATATTTTACAGTTTTATCCTATAAAGGCAGCACTGGTATCAAAGAAAGGATATGTTTTACAAATGAAAACACGGGCTAAAAAATCTATGCTGGTATGGCACTAGGGCAGTGTGGAGAGAGAGAGAGAGAGAGAAAGTGGCCTACAGACTCCCAGATAGTGAGGAGATAAACTGAGAGGAAATTGACTCTTATACTGAAGTAGAAAGCACAAGGACCAGATGAACTGCCTCACAAGAATCTGAGCAGTATGCTGGCAGATCTCCAGACTGATGTTTTCAGCAGGTCACTAGCCACTACAGAACTGCCTGAGGATAAGAAGACAGCAATAATGGTAACATGCAATGATAGGAGTTTGAAAAAGCAGCAAAAGTGAAGGCCTGTTAACCTAACAGCAGTGTAAGTAAAAATCATGGTGAGACTGAGTCTCTTGAGAAAAAGCCTGGCTATTTTTCCAAAGGACAAAATGCTCCTGGATACCCTGGGCTCATGGGAAGAAGTAGCTAGCAGATAAACCTCATCTAGATTTACAACTAATTTTCAGGAGAACTTCAAAAGCAGTATGAGTAGATGTCATCTACATGGACTTCAGAAAGGGTTTTCTCCTATATAGGTTGTTCCTAGGAAAACGGGATGGGCTGGGAGTAGGACCAAAACTGAGGAATTGGATAATTGCATGCTTAAATGGTACTACACCAGAAGTTGTAGTGAGAAGGAATATATCAGGAAGATAAAGTACTGCTTAGGTCAGGTCTATGTCCAGTACTCTTCTGTGTGTTTATCTCATACATATCTGAGGGAAAAGAAAACAGGATGTAGCTTTTTTGCTGATAACACAGATATAGATGCAGCATTGAATGATGGAGATAAAAATCTAATGAAATTAATGGAAAGGCTGAACAAGTGTGCCCAGAAGTGGTAGCTAAGGTCATTGTAGATAAATGTGAAGTACAACAGTTGGGCTACAATATCCCTGGTGTGAAGTATCACCTAGAGGAAGTGAAAATAAAGCAAACGAGCAAGAAAAGGATGGGGGTGATCACAGCCAACAAATGATGGAGTATATCCTTGGGAGGAGAGTTCCTGCTATAACAGGCCTGATCAGGCCACACACATAGAATACTGTCTGCAGCTCTAGTGACCATACAAGGAGAGGAAAGTTAGGGTGCTAGAAGGTAGTCAGAAGAAAATCACAGAAGGGTGCATAGGATGGTGGAAAAATATATGAGCAGTGACTACAGGTAAAAAACTATTTTCACTAGGAATCTTTAAGAGTCAAGAGCGACATGGCACGGGTGCACAAAATGATGACATATAGATGTAGAGAGGTTGTTCTTAATGGGAAAGAAATATGGGTAGGAGAGAGCACACATAGCCAATTTTAGATAGATGCATGAAAGTGCTTCTTCACTATGGAGATGTAGACTCATGGAATGGACTACCAAAATGGATTGTGGGAAGGGAATCCACTGAGGCATTCAAAAGGTGGGGGGGAGGGAGAGGAAGTAAAGAGTCTGAAAATAAGAGGAGAAGAGAGGAAAGAGGAGGAGAGGAGAGTTGAGGGGAGGAGAAGAGAGGGGAGGGGAGGAGAGCAGAGGAGGTAGAATGTTGAATGCACCTAAACAGCACACTAGATAACATTGTAGTCTGCTTGTGTTGTCCAGCAAATATAATATAATGTACATGTAAAGTTTATGATATGAAAATTGTGAGCAATGGTTGTGAAATGGCAACATCATTTACATGACCGCAATTGTTATAAACCACAAAAATGTATGTACTTTTCATCATAGCTTAGTATTTTGTAAAGTAGTAATGCCTCTACATCATTTTAACTGGTTGTACAGTTAGTTTGTTCGACCCCAAAATGATCTAGGGCAGGTTTCCATATAGAAGAGGTCTTGTTATGCAAAAAAGTCCAGTCTCCTTCCACCACAATTCACTCTTGTGTTTCACAATATATTTATTTTGCTTTCATTCACATTCAGGCTCTTCACTCTATTCAGTTCAGATGGTTTCACTGTAAATTATTGCTTTTTTTGATAATCTCTAAAGACAGTATCTATACACCTTTTTATTTTGATTTTTTCCTTTACTAGCTCCTAAATAAGCTTTTATGTGGACTTTTTTCTTTCAGCTATAAACAGAGGTTAAGTTCACTATTTTTATAAACATGAATACCCTTATTATCTATCAAAAATATTATGATTTTCTTAATATGGAGCACTGCTGCAGTAGCCTAAGCTCTATGGGTTATATCCTGCTGGGGATATAACAGTTGTATATTTTTTAAAGTTTCAGGCTGCTTTAGACACACCAAACCACTAGTCAGCTTCAGTTTGCTGCAGTTTGAATTATGTCAACATATGTACACATTTAAAGAAAATATATGTACACATTTAAAGAAAATATGTAATATTTATGGACATCTCTAAATTCTTATATTTCATGTACAGACTGGCAATTACTTCATCAGTGTCTCTATCTATGTAATATTTTTCCAGTATTGATTTTGGTTTGAAACGTCTTTTAAAAATCTAGGACTTATGTTAATTCTCCACTTCCTGAGTATTATAATTGAGTAATATGCTCTGCAATTTAGCTTGACTAGGTAAACAAGTTTTTGCTTTCTGAAATCTGTTGTTATTGCTGTAGTAACAATTTTCCTCTGGTGCAGATGGTTCTTTATCACTGTGTGAAAAAAGGGTTTCTGCTTGTTCTTATATTTTTCCAAATGTGCAAACTTTATATTCTGATTTTTTTAGGTTCAAAATATATATTTTTTCATTTGCTATTTGCTCTTTTTTTTAGATAGATATTTACCTCTTTTGCTCACTAGAGTACTATACTTATGTAAGCTTTCTCTTACTAAATGCTATTTGACAGGATATAACAGCTTTGAGAACCCTGTAATATTTACTGCTGTTGCAATTTTCAAGCTTCAAGGCTCCTGAAATATTCCTTACCATTGTAGTTTTCAGCTTTTTAAACTTGCTTGCTTTGTTTTGTCCTGAGTGAACTCTTTTTAGTGTCTATATCAAAACATATAAGTCCTTGCTGTTACACTGGCATTTTTTTAGGTTAAATGTATTTATTTTTGTGCTTTTTTTGAAGAAAACATATTATATGCTTAAGTTTCATTGCAGATGCGTGCATGTTGCCCACTATCTGTGCTAGTATGTTTCCATTTCTTGTAACATTTCATACTTCTTTTAAGTAATGTCTCTTGCAACTCACATATTTTGATACATAAGTTGTCTGGACTACTAACAAGCAATCAGTCTATGAGGAAAATCCTGTCTGGTAAAACAATTGTACAACACAACCTTAGAAAAGTTGGAACTAGCTTGTGATGATATTTATTGAGTTGAAATATTTCAGATGAGAATAGGTTGGAGACTACGAAATTTCAAATAAGAAATTGCTAAAATAAATTGAATTATTGTGTTGGGCATGTTGTTTTGTTTTTGGACTTCAGTCAGTAAATGACCATCTTGCTTAGAGGCTATTTTTCTTGCAAAGTCTTCTATAATGAGAAAGATTTTTTCTTGTCACTACAACTAATTTTATACTCTGTCCCCATTGTTTTGAGCTAAAGTGGCACAAAAGAACCGCACATAAAAGTGTGCATTTGAAGAAGCTAGTGAGTACATTTTTTTTCAATAGCTCTGAATTTATACATTAGATCAATGTACTTATTGCATAACAACATTAAATTACCTTAAAGGGCTTAAACTGCAAAATGATCTCATATTTACAACAAGGATTCTCACTTCAACACACAGGGTCAACTATTTGATTTTCTTAGGTTCATAAGTTCGTAACCTAGTAAACACCTATGAACCTAATGGCCACAAGGGCCTTTTAAAGCCTAGACATGCATCCCAAATCTTTGACAAGTTCTGATACCCTTGATAAGTGTAAGCATAGGTCTGGGAGATTAACCATTTACAGGTTAGAGACATAGGTGCCAAACCAAGGATGAATTTCCAGTTTCCCATCCAATTCTCCAAGTTGCATTTGAATTGGTTTAGGGAGGAACTCTGCTTCACATGGATGGGGAGCCTGTTCCAGAGACAGGGTAGTCCTATGTCTCCAGCAGGTCCTATTTATATCACAGGCAAGGTTTAAGTCTTTAGAGTGGGTACTTCTGGGGCTATTTGTTTTGTGGATATGCAGGAGGACTATCAGAGTGGGGTCTGACAATGCCCTGTATGCTAGGCATAGATGTAAAAAGCCTGCAGGAGACAGAATACAGGAATAGGGCCTTGAGGTGGTCTGCATAGGACATTTACTTACGCCCTGTATTCTTTTAGTGAGGAATCTCTGTGGACGTTCCAATTGTTGGATATGCCTGGTTAGGTACATACTAAAAGGGATATTGTACACAATGATAGGTCTGAATGCTGAATACAGTGGAGCAATGACTTCCTTTGACTTATATGCCATACCTTTGTTTATAAGTTGTGCAACATAGAATGATTTACTCACCACTATAGACACATGATGGTTGTTGTTGTTGTTGTGTCTTTCGGCTTTTCCTAGTTAGGGGTTGCCACAGCGGAACTCCGGTCCGCTAATGATTGGCAGTAGATTTTTACATGCCGAGTTGCCAGCCCTGACGCACAACCTTCAATGAAGGTACGCCCATTCATGCATGTCTCCACACAGAAGACGCTCTAGCTGAGAATTGAACAGGACAATGTCGTACTGTGAGGCAACAATGCTACCACCACCACAGTCACTATACACACATGATGGTCAAAGACTAAATTCCTATCTATGTGAGTCCCTAAGTCGTTGACTACTGGGTCAACTCTAAGGGATGTGTTGTCAATATGATAATTACCAAGGATGGATGACTTCCCACAGGATACTATTATGCATTTCTTGACTCTGACACCAGTTGTTTGTCTGTGCCAGCCCTTCCTGGAGAACAGTTGTGTCAGTGTGAGATTCAATGACAACTCCTAATTTGCAATCTTCTACAAATTTAGTTGGCCAGAGACCACTGACATTGGCCTTGACTTCTGAGAAGTAAATGCCAAAAAGGAGTGGTCCAAGGACTGATCCCTGAGGGATTCCACTTGTGACTGGCCTCTTTGTAGAGGTGGACTCCCCAATTCTAACTTCCTGGGTCCTGTCCATGAGCCAGTTGGCTATCCACTGGGTGACATACGGGTTTGTACCTAGCCTCTTGAGTTTGTCAATAATGCCCAAGTGGGGTATTGTATCAAATGCCTTGGCCAGGTCAAGGTAGGTGAATGATTTTGCCCTCATCCATTGCTTTGGTGGCCTTCTCAAAGAAGTCCACCAGGTTGCATAGGCATGATCTGCCCTTGGCAAAACCAAAGTGGATTGGGTCCAGTGTCTGGAGGTTTACTATATCTCTGTTGATCATCTCCATGGCAATTATTTCCATGGCTTTACATATAATACTGGTGAGACATATGGGTCTGTAGTTTCCAGGGTCTGTAGGTAGCCCACTTTTGTGCAGGGGGATGACTGTTGCCTTTCTCCATTTATGAGGCATGAATCCTGTTTGAAGGTTACAGTTAAACAGTAATTGCAGAAACCCTGATAGATTATGTTTCATGCTATTTAGAAGGCATCCTGAGATAATGTCTGGACCCATTGATGCAGTGGCCTTGGTCTTAGAGAGAGCATTAAGGACCTATTCCCTAGTGATAGTAGGGGAAGTTATATTTGATGATATTTCCTGAGGGAAGGTTAAGTGGGAGGGATAAAGGTGGAGCTGAATTTATTAGTCAGCAGGTTTGCTATATCTTCTGGCTCAGTATAGGTGGCTCCATTTACAATGAGCGCTGCACACAATTGTGTATTTCCTTTCAGGTTGTGGATATAGCTAAATAATGTTTTGGTTGTCCTTGGCCTGGGAGGCCAAACTTACCTCAGATTTGGCTTTGGTAGACTTTATTTTTCCTCTAAGTTGTTTGTTTAGTTTGAGAGTGCTTTTATCCTGCTGGGTGCTACACCTCCTAATTTTTGCCATGATTTTATTCCCCCTGTTATACAGCCTATTGATTTTATGATTCCACCAGTGTGGCTTGTTTTTTGAGTTAGTTCTGTACTTTTTCCTGGTGGGTACAGCTGCCTCTATGCAGCTGTTAACATGCTTGTATAGGGTTTCTTTAAACAGTTCTGCATAGGCAGCAGTGTTCTCAGTGTTTATGGGGGCTTGAAATTTTGCTAGGTTCTCACATAATAGAAGGAGGTTAGCCTTAGAACAGTTCCTGAATATTCCAAGTTTAGCTGGGTGTCCAGGTTTTATTTTTACTTCAAAGAAGACCATTTTGTGGTCTGACCTTACCAGGGGAGGCATTACAGTAGGGGGGTGCAGCATTCTCCCGTATTAATGAGGACCAGATCCAGTATGGTTGCACCCCTGGTTGGTGTACTGACTATGTGGTCCAAGGAGTTTGTGTTTACAAAATCCAGGAAACTCTGTGCATGTACGTTTGGTGTTATATACGATTCAAATTACTCTGACATTTATGAAATTTATACTGACTTTCCAGAGACAGCATTGTAATCGTAAGGCTTAACAGAGAAATCTATGAATCAGAGATCTGGATTTCTGGCTTCAATAGATATTAATAAATTAATGAAAGAAATTATAATATTGAGTCACCTCATCTAGTAAATGGCACATGCTTTGAATCTTTTGACCAGTCAATGCACTTTTTAGAAGGCCTGTTTTCATCATGGAAGAACTATGAATCCTTCTCTAGTTTCAATATATTACTTGGTTTCTGGAGGATCTGTTAATCAGTTAGTGACCTGCTCAGGTGTCTAGGTAACCTGATTTGCTGCAGCTTCCTCTCACAGAGTGCCATTTGGCAAAAACTGGTAGTATATTGCATAAGAGAGATAAATGATTTGCTTACTATGAGGTATTCTGGGTTTTATGTTGAAGAACAACAGACAAGATAGATGAAATCAAAATCTGCTTACCTGGTTCTGTGCCAGTTCCTGAGATGCTGGGCAATAAGAAAAGTTAAATTCATTTTTTTCTTGTCTATTTTGAAGCCACATGAACTGGGATAGAATTATAGGCATTCCTCTTGCCTTATTCTGCTGATATCATGGTTTGATAGCACATCTCCAGTGTAGATTGAGTCTATGTGTGAAGTACAGTACTGGCAGGAAAGGTCTAAAAGTTCTAGACTCCCCTGGTACAGAGAGAGAGAGAGAGAGAGAGAGAGAGAGAGAGCAAGCATTAAAATTAATTATCTGATGTCAATATTTACAGAGCAATAAAGATAAAAATGTATAGTTATTTTATGATAAAACAGAAATGACTGCAGACAGCAAAATTCCAGAAAATAAGACCTGGATATTTTTTTTGACTAACATCAAGAACTGTTTAATCTCAACTATTCTGAAATCTGAAAAAAAATGCCTCAGAATGTTCTTCTATAGGCCATTTTCATTGTTAAATGTAGATTATAAAATGTTTATGGCAATACCGTCAGAGAGAATTAAACATATATTACCATCATTACTTGATCATGACCAGACAGGTTTCATAAAAGATAGAAACACCTATGATAATATTAAAATAATTCTTGCCTTGATAGATTATGTTGATTTTAAGTAAGAGAGACATGACTCTGGTGAGCCTAGACATCAATAGTGCCTTTGATTCAGTAAATTGTAATTATTTACTGGTGGTACTAGAAGAACATGTTTTTTCACAACAATTCACATTCTTCATTAAAACACTATATGAAAACTCTCTGGCCCATGTTAAGATTGGGTCCTATCTCTCTACGTCTATAACTATTAGAAAAGGAACTAAGCAGGTGTGCCCACTTTCACCTTTACTGTTTGCAATAGCAATTGAGCCTTTTGCTAACTATGTTAGAATGAACACAAATATTAAAGACATAGTAATTGGGAATAACTTAGAAATGAAAATACAATTATTTGTTGATGACATCCTGTTGACAATATCTGATAAAGAAAAATTATTAACTGAATTATTTCAAACAATGGACTTCTTTCAAACTATTTCTGGTCTTGTATTTAATGAAATCAAAACTAAAAGTTTATTAATTAACTCAAATAAAAGGGAATTAAATAATGTGTGCATGTGTGCATGTGTCCACGTGTGCATGTGTCGACGTGTGCATGTCTGCATGTGTGCATGTGTGCCTGTGTGCATGTGTGCATGTGTGCCTGTGTGCATGTGTCCATGTGTGCATGTGTGCATGTGTGTATAAGTGCATCACTGGTAACAATGTCTGGAGACTGTAAACTGTGTTTCCTGTCTTCATCCCACAGGTTCTGGGGCTGCTCTGGTGACCTGCAGCAGGGAACCTGAATCCTGTGCCACGGCTACTGGTAATGATGATATTTGTGTAATGGTACAGGAAGGTGTGTCAGGGTCTGTCATTGGTCAGCCAAGTGACAGTACACAGCTGTCAACCCCATCATTGCGCACAGTCATCTTGCCTGTACATCCTTTGTCACCATTGTCCCTAGGTGATGGACAGGATACAGTGGGCATAGACCAGGGTAATGTGGTACCTGTGGCACATGCGTCCCCACACAGCAGCCATGGGCAGGGTCCTCCGATGGTACCACACAGACAGTTGCCCATGGGTTCTCGTGGGAGCATCCGTGGGCGTACTGCCTCTGGCCGACGTGCCCAAAGAGGCCTGTCAACCTCAGCTATGTTTCGGACTGTCATGCAGGCACAGTCACGTATGGAAAGGTACACCAGACAGGGTCTGAGGGAGCTGAGAGCATGTCGCACAGCCATGACAGACAGTATGCGTGACATTGCGGATGCTATCCGTAACTTCACCGATGTCATAGACAGACGTTGTGGGGACATATTACAGCAGTTCCACAACCAGATGTCCATGAGCCAGGGTAATGGTGGGCGTTTGCGGCATCGACGTGGCCGTATGCCGGCAGCAGTAGCAGCTGGCAGTCGGCACGGACGACAACAGGCTCGCGCACACCCCCATAGTGCCAGCAGCAGCCCCAGCAATGCTGGGTCTGTGCTGTCATCAGAACACCCCAGGAGACCACGTGCATGTGGCTCTGGACAGTCCCAACAGGGACTTGTGTCCAGTCAACACACTCCCACTTCTGATGACAGTACCCAGTCTGGCTTGGTACTGGATACAGTCCGTAGCACCCCTGCCAGGCACAGGTACCGTGTCCGTGCACACAGACACTGATCTGTATGGCCTTCCAGGTGCAGTCTGTGGCTGTCCACAAACCCCTGTATATGGCAGCCATGAGGTGGAATTGTGTGCGTGCATACACACATGCGAAATGTTAACACCTAGGGCAACCACATACACGCACACACTGCACCAACACTGCCCCACTCTGTACTGCTGCCCCTCACCAACACACATACACACACATGTCAATTGGTGGTATCAGTGGATGACTCAGGCATATCTAATCCACACCCTGTGCATATGATGACACTGTGCCACCTCCTGCAATCTCCAACATCATTGCGGGAACAGGTAAACACGTTGCTGATGCACAGGGTGACTACGTAGAAGTGTATTAGTAGTATCATGTTGGTAACAGCACAGTGTGCTGCTATGACTGTGTGTTTATCCCAGCATGCCTGCTGCAGTAACTGTATGAATGTCCTGAATTGTTATCTGCACCCATAGTACATACCAAAGTATAACAGCTGCACATAATTGCATGCCGGTGGTAAGGTTGTCAACAGATAGCCGCATACATGGGTAGCACAGGGGGAAAGCTAATGCAAGTAGTGATATGCAATGGTGGACATGTACAGTAATGGTGTCAAGTTGCCCACAACGACTATGCCATGTGGATGTTCGTGCATGTAGATATGTGTGCAGTACCAATGTAATCCAAATCACAAATAAGTATGACATAATATCAGTTCTACCATGGGCATCTGCGCTGCGTATTCCTGGGTACATGTTGATAGTGCCTACATATTTGCATTGTTACTTACTGTTATTGTTACCCCTTCTTTGTTGTACAATGCACTACTTCCAGCCCTGTTTACAGTAGCTTTGTTTGCATGCATGTTCGCTTGGAGTCCCCTGGAACACTGCTTACACCTGCATTGCAGAGTTACAGTGCTTCTGTAGACTTCTAGTGACATCTGCATAGCGCATTTACACGTATGTCAACTTTACACATGACAGAACGTCACTTTCTGTCCTGTACGCATGTACGTTGCCTGTGACACATTGCACACGTCTTACCTGGCATTTACCCACGTGTGCAGTCATATATGTCAGTGCTATGAAACAGTAGTGGTACACCCACACATACACACCTTCAGTATGTTGTTCCCCATTGGTCCTATGTGTTGGTACTCACCATGGCAATCACACTACTAGGGTAGCATGTGCAAAGGTAACCTGTGAATCACCTCTATGGTCCAGTTGTGGTTTATGTGAGTCATGTGTCATTGTCACAGCTGCCACATGTATGCAATCAGCCATCACCCTTGGCCAGGAACGTACAACGCATGTGTGGGATGCCACCACACAGCCAATCTGGGGACTGTTCTCTCTGAACCCAGTAATGCCATACCCTGTCAGGTGGCATGTCAGATATACTACGTCCTGGACAAATGTCAACCCCAATCCCTGCTGCTACTATTGATAATACCCCTGAAGATGTTCCTGATAGTTTTGACCAGTTCTTTACTGAGACATTTCAGGCCCTAGCTAGCCATCTACCTCCTAGCTCCCCTGGTCCTGAAAGTAGCACCCCTAGAGAACTACTTGCGTCCAGCTGCCAACCAGTCGCCACTTCACTTCTCCGTACCTTGATTGTAACAGTGAAACCCACTACACTTTCTGCTGATCAACTCCTAGACGAGTACCTATCAAAACCAGATGATGCTATTGCTTACCCCGTCTAAAAGGTAATCAAAGGAACCATGTTAGAATCTAACTTTCCCACCATCTGGAAGATGTCATATGTAATCCCACTTCACAAAGGAGGCAGCTCTACTGAAGTCTCCAATTATAGGTCAATAGCTATACTCTCTCCACTTGCAAAGATTATGGAAACTTTCGTCATAGACAAGTCATGCACCACTTAATCCAAACTCGCATTATGGCAGACACTCAGCATGGCTTTCATCCTCATCACAGCACTACATCAGGCTCCTAGCCTTTACTAACACCATAAGCCATACTTGCAAGAATAATTATATATCTGCAGCCCTCTTTTTGGATATTTCAAAGGCATACAATATGGTTGATCACCAACTTGTACTCCACACCCTGCAAAGACTGTCTAGATACTGGAGCCTTCCAATGGTTTCAATCCTACCTGCATGGTCGACAGCAGGCTGGCCTCTGGCAGAACAAACTCTCTGACCTTCTACCTAACACCCTCAGAGTACCACAAGGCTCTATACTAGGGCCCTTGCTGTTCTCCATCTTCATTAACGACCGTTATACTGTCATCCCACAAGTCAGCTGTATCCAATATGCTGAATACTCCACTCTGATCTGCTCAGCCACATCTCCGGTAGAGTTATGGTCAGCTACCCAGACCACCTTTAATACAATAGAAAACTGGCTTTCTGAACATCGTCTGATCCTAAATCCCAATCAAACTAAACTGCTGTTATTTCACCAACACGTAGGTCTACCACTTTCACCGTTACCATAACATCAACTGATGGCACAATAATCTCCCCTGACCCATCTCCGAAACTATTAGGTGTCATCATAGACAATAATCTCAAATGTGACATACATGTTAACCAGATTATCAAAGCCATCAATAGAAAACTAGGGTCACTTTACAGGATTAAAGCCTTCCTAGCCCCTCCAGCTAAAGGTGCCATAGCTCGCTCACACCTTGCTTCAACCCTTCTGTATGCATCCCCTCTACTTTCGAATATGAACAAGACTGTCCTTAACAAACACTCAATTTGCTACAACCACATTGCCAGGTTTGCCACTGGGCTGTCTTTTAGGACACATCATTGCATCAATCTAAATCAGCTTGGTTGGCTTGTAATACCCAGCCTAATACAGTATATCCAACTGATTATGGCCTATAAAATCCTCTATAATCTAGACAATACTCCTGCACTTCAAATATTATCACCCCCTATAACAATCCTAGACCGCTTCGATCCTCTAACAGAGTACTACTTCAGACTAGCAAGTTTAATAACACAGCCGGTGATTCTCTCTTTGCAAACCCTGTAAGTAGATCCTGGAACTCACTTCCAGCTGATATTACCCTACTGTCCACCTTAGGTCAATTTAACAGTAGACTCAAACAACATTTGTCACTCAACTGGCTATGTCAATGTATCAAGCCTGGCTAACTCGAATGTGTAAATTCTGTGAACCACTTTACTGTGTAATTCCAATTTAATCCTGACTTGTGCTCAGGTCTAACATTAACCTGTGGAACATGTTTGACTTGCTTACTTATGTAATCTCTGTAAATAATCTGTTTGTAATATGTAATGCTAGTATTATGTAATGCTGTATCTGCTACCCTCGTAGCTTGTCTCCACGGGCCTCCCCTGGAAATGGACATGCATCCAGTTGGGCTATCCCAGTCAACAAATGTAGGATAAATAAATATATCAGTACAATATATTACAGTGATGACAATACCAGTCAGACATTGACACACACTGACAGCATGCTGAACACACTGGGGCATACATGGGGACTCAGAATAGCAGCCTGCATGGGCATCACACACCTCCGCAGCTGGCACACAGGCATATGTTCTGTCGGAACAGAGCACATGCCACACATGGCATGCACATCCCCTGTGCCACACACTCACAGCCTGTAGGGCTACACAACACACCTGCTACAGATGTGTCAGGTACCTGTCTTGTGTGCTGCACTGGGGTCCCGCTCAACAGGCTGTATCTGGTGAAGGTCACATTGATATGACTCAGGGGCACTATGGTCCACCACAGCACACATGCATACAGGTCAGTCAGAGGCATGGACAGATATGACTCACTCATTGACCATGCCAGTGTGGCTGCCTGAGACATATCTCCCTGGACTACATGATAGGGAACATAGAAAGGATCTCTCAGCATGTGGCACAGGCCAGTATGGGCCTGATGTTGGTTGACAACATACACACACCAGGTATTCTACCACTATATGTGGGAAGGGTG
This sequence comes from Protopterus annectens, assembly GCF_019279795.1. NCBI lineage: Eukaryota > Metazoa > Chordata > Ceratodontiformes > Protopteridae > Protopterus > Protopterus annectens. Next base: position 1,246,211,026 of record NC_056744.1, on the reverse strand, counting down.
TTGTATGTCTACATTATGCTCAGTCTCCACTGTCATTCATAGGGTATCCACTGGCTGTCAACGTGTGCTTACATGCTAGGGAAGCCACAATGATGTGCACGGGTCATCTTGCACGTGACACCCATGGCCCGATGTATAATGGCAAAGCTCCTTGGTACACACATACTGCCTTATGCTGCAGGACATGGTTTACATAGCGACCTTCATGGGTATCACACAGGTTAGGACACTAACAGTGCTGCTACACAACAACAGCAGTGTACACCGGAAGGTTAATGCACCAGACACTGCCCTCAGCACGGTGAACTGCAATGTCTGTGCAGTACCAGATTCATGATTCATGGCTCACAGGTGTTACCCATCATTGACAGGTTATGCCCCATACGATGCCTGTCATCCCCTACACATGTAACACACATGGATAGGGGGGTGGTATCCCAAGGTAACACAGATACACACACCTCCAGGTTGTTGGCACAGCACAAACCATCAGGGCCTACTCATGTGCAGCTGACAGTGTGTTGGACTGCCATCTGGTTCATAGCCTGGCACACACAACCCTCACATACACAGGAAGACCACCTATCCTCCATAACAACACCGGCAATATGACAGTCTCATGAACTGTGTTTATAAGGCCGTACTGCATCCAGCCAAACATTGTGTGTGAGCATTACTGTAGCTACAACACAGTAGTTGAAGAGTTCACAGCATGTGGTCACCGAATTGCAGTGGAATGACATGTTACCACTACCACAACAGGTGGGAACATGCAGCACCTGTACATCGACTACATGTACACTATATGGCCCAGACCAGATGTGTATCCCTTGCTGTAGGTGTTTCACCATAGACACCCACACTGTATAGGGACATACCACGTGCAGACCCTGCACAGTAAGACACAGTCATATTGGTATACATTGCAAATACCATTTATCCACACGAAGCATGTGTCAGACATGGTAACTACTGCAGTTCACAGGTATTTATGTGTATTTGTCACACACATACATCATGTGTGCAATGCCATTGCTGGTTTAGGCAATGGCATGCATTGTTATGTACGAACACCCACACAAGGTCATACTGTGTGACACAACCACACATGACAGTTGTGGGTTACCAAAACATACCTATCTGTACTCTGACAATGGTAATAGACACAGTAGCAGAGCACACTATTGGCATTACTAGCCAACTAGCCCTGTTTGGCTGTGCTGATAGTGTAGTGACATCCCCTGTGTTTAGTGGGGGAGTATGCAGCATCTGGTGTATTGTAGTATTTGCCAAAAGGATCTGTTCTCTCACACTTGCATTTACACACACCCTACTACCCCCACCCACATGGACACCTGCCATTTGCAGGATTCATTCCCCTACCTAAGTCTTGACACGTGAGAGAGATGCATTAGCAAAGCGCACTATTCGGTTTTCTGGATAGTTCCTCTTCTCTGGCAATACTTATAGGGTGCTGACAACATCAGTATTTTGAAAGGGTAATGTGCATCAGGTAGTGTGATCTGATTGCCAAAACTAACATGTTTTTCATACGGAAATGCACACACACGAACTCCCCACATCCAAACACACACACATGCCATTTACAGGTTTCAAACTCCTACCTAACTACATTACGATACTCAGGAGAAACACATTAGCAGAGTGCGCTATTCACATTACTGGGAGGCTTTCTTTCTCCTGCTGTACTTATGGGTGCTGACATCATCTGTGTTTAGAAAGGGGAGTGTGCATCCTGTAGTGTGTTCTCCCAGTTGGCAAAATGGAAATTTCCCTCACACATATTTGCACACACACAGTAACCCCCCCCCCCATCCAAACACACACACTTGCAGGATTCAAACCATTACTTTATGTTATGACACTCGGGACGGACGCATTAGTGGAGTGTGCTATTCGCATTACTGGGAGGCTTCCCTTCTCCTGCTGTACTTATAGGGTGCTGACATCATCTGTGTTTAGAAAGGGGAGTGTGCATCCTGTAGTGTATTCTCCCAGTTGCCAAAAGGGACATTTCCCTCACACATATTTGTATACACACACAGTAACACCCTCATCCAAACACACACACTTGCCATTTGCAGGATTCAAACCACTACCTAACTATGTTATGACACTCGAGACAGACACATTAGCGGAGCGCGCTATTCGCATTACTGGGAGGTTTCCCTTCTCCTGCTGTACTTATAGGGTGCTGACATCATCTGTGTTTAGAAAGGGGAGTGTGCATCCTGTAGTGTGTTTTCCCAGTTGCCAAAAGGGACATTTCCCTCTCACAGCCTTTCACACACACAAACCCCACTCACCACACGCACACACTGAGCATTTGCAGGATTCAAACCCCTACCTAACTATATTATGACATCTGAGGAAGACGCATTAGCAGAGCACACTATCCGAATTACTGGGCATCTGTTCTGCACCTGTAGTATTTATAGGGTACTGATATCTTTATTTCCACAGAGGTATGTAGATGTAGTGCTACCTGTCAGGTGGGGGATAGCATATATATGCATTTGCAGCCACCTACGTCAGGGTCAGATATGCACATCGCACTGGCAGGTTATGTTCTATACCATGCTTTGGGACCACAGGACCTGTAACACACAACACAACCAGTCCAGAACACCACACCCACATCCAGGACACACACTTAGCTTCCCTGGGAACAGTGCCAGGATATGCAGGTATACACATACACCATTCCAGTTGTTAACATCAGGTACAGGCATATTGTGTGTGAGAACTACTCAGGCCTCTACCACTTTACCCTACAGCCACTACAATTTGTGGGCCCATGTGCTATGGCAGAACCACACACCACAGCCACATGGGTGAATACATATTGCACCTGTCCATCTGCAACGTGGGTACTCACTGTTCCACACCAGAGGTAGACCACCATTGTCGGTATCCGACCATGACCACCTTTCCCTGGACATCCATATCTCATCTCCACCCCCAGGCAAGGTTGTCACTGCACACAAACTGTGTTTAGCACAAGCAGACTCTACACTTGTGTAGACTGGGTTGGATGACTTTAGAGGACCCATGCTGGAGGACTATACTGGCCACTCAGCATAATCCTTGACACTTGCATCCTATGAGCATGTGTACAGTTTGCATTGGTCATGCTATCCCACATATACCCATGACTGCTCCACAACAAGACACCTGTCAGCTGTACACTGGCCATATATGCACCGTTCAACAGACAGAGTGACCTAATACATTGCAGAGCTGTAGCCCACAGAGGGAAGACATCTGTGGATGGTTCCAGCATGGCACTTCATTCACACATACTCATTACAACACAGTGTTGACAGTGTAATCATCCAGAAAATGCAGATAGGGCTCCCCTCAGTCTGTTATTGACAGACACCTACTGTCAGAGATCCTCGGCAACCCTCTCACAGCACACACCGATAACATGGCTGTGGCTTAGCACATTCATTCCCTGAGACCTCCACGGTGCCCCTGCTTGACAGAGGCATAGCTCACTAGCCTCACATGTTGCCTTCTGTGACCTACTTTACAGTGGCACGGTAGCCTACTATCCTGGGGATGCAGATGCCAAGCACACTCTGGCTGAGCTGTCATTCCCTGGGGCAGGAAGCCTAGTATTGACCTCTACAACCATATGTTCAATTGTCGGATGCACAATATTTGTTGTGCTGTTCTACTGTTTGCAGGTCTTTATTGTCATAGCATTCCCTGTTCCTATGACCAACTTGTGTATCTGTGGCAGATGTTTGCATATGACGGTGATCCACTATATCACTTATGTCTCTGTGGTCATTTACTGTGTGCATTGGGCTGATTGCTGTGTTGTGGTTGGTTCCTGGACTGACATGTACAAATACCAGATATGTGTGGCCAACTGCTACACGGAGATATGGCCTAAGTGTGTGAGCATGCCCAGTTCAGCCTTTCCATGGCATGTTGTCTGACATATGCCTTATTTATCAAAGTGTGCGAGCATGCCCAGTGTGAGCTTTCCATATGTTGCACTCTGAAGTCCAACACATATTTGGGTGTGTGTGACCTTCGACATTATCGCACGTTTATGATTGTGTGCTGGGTGTCATGTTGTGTACTAACTGGCCTACTGCTTCATGTCTGCCACAACAGGGATTATACTGTGCCTGCAGGAATTGCATGGGATACTTTGCAGACAGTTCTCAACATACTTTCATAATGACCTAACACTGTAGTACCGTATAGTGTACTGGTTCGGTACTTTCACTGTAGTGGACAGTATCCTGGGCTTTAGTCCTATCACTGCTTGACATCTTCATCGTGAGCACAACAGACTGTGTAGGGGCCAGTTGTGCACATATGGCCATGTTGCAATATGTTCAGATATGGGCTACCTACACCAGGCTCGTCCAACATTGCTAGTGTATTCCACAACATGGGTGGACATTGGCAAACACTAGCGATGTTCTGTAGGCCATTTCTGATGGTAGTCACAGGGTGTGTTTGTCCTTCGACACACATTGTAACTGGAGTTTGCCATTACATATGTCATGGTTGGTATACTGTGCCTCTGTCTACCTCTGACATAACAGTGATACCCAGGGTAGCCTACCATCTCCCATACACTCATCAGGATGCCTCTTGAGGGGTGTCGATATGTGGCACTCTGGCTGACCTGTACCAGGGGTTTACTGAAGTGTGGGGGTGCCGTCTGTGTTATGGATCATTCTGTACAGCTTGTCCTATGTATGTCAGTGCTGGGGTTCAGGTCTCTCATGTGCATAGCTCACTGCCATTCAGATTGTACAAGGTGCAACATGTTCATTCATTCCAGGTTGGACATGGCTTCATACATCAGGCACAGCTTTCCTGTAGCTGGGAAGGATGGCGGTGTGTGGGGCTGCAGTTTGTTTACTCAGGCAACACATGGCATCTGTTCAGGTTTTGCTACCCCTGGTGGGGTACTGTTGTGGACTTTACAGTTGTTGGAGGTGTCTGCTGCGGTATATCCCACAGGGACTATTGTAGTCAGTTGTGATGCTGATGGAGGATGGCTGCAGAGCCAGAGTGAGTTCCCCTTATCTACATCTGCCAGCCTTCATGTTTGGGTGGGTATATGGTACATGTTTCTGCAAACACTACAGACACATGTTTGTCCAGTGCAGGATATTTATCACCTTTTGTACCCAGGTCTCACATTACATGTTAGGTGCCTCATGGGTTAACACCTGTGTGGTTATTTGTGGGCACTTACTGTATATCCACGATGGTTGTCTATACACAGTTCTGCGATTAGCTTGCTGACATGGCTATGGCTACAGTTGTCTGTTTGTAGATGGCCCTTTTGTGGGTTGCTTGTGTCAGCTGGGGCTCGGATATGGTGGGCTGTTTGTACTCCTATGCATACATGCTCAGTCACAGTCCTTCCATGTTGGCCTATACCTATGAGACATGTATACAGAACGGGGGCGGGGGGGCCAAGACCAGGCCTTGTGGGATGCCACTCATATCTGCTTTGTAGTCTGACATGGATGCGGCATGTCTGACCATGTCAGTTCTGTCCTTGGTCTGCTTTGCAACCCCTCTACTGACATAGGGGTGTATATTTAAGCTGGTGAACATACCCATACTGAACACGTACGGTATTGTCTAGAAGCATGTGCATGGTCCAGCTACACTGTGTGGACCACATAGCCCTCATCAATGACCTTAATGACTGCTTCAAATGGGTCAGACATGTTTAGGGGCCGGTTCTGCAGTTACAACAGCCACAGTGTGTAGGGTCCAGTATCAGTAGGTCAACATTAGCCTTCTGTCTGCGGTACATACTGGTCCTTTCCATAGCCGTGCAGAACAAGCTTGTCAGGATCCTGGGGTGGTAGTTTGGAGTATCCATTCAGGCAACACCTTTGTTGTGATGGACCACTGTTGTTGTACACTGCTCTTTGGGTACATACCCTGTGGTAAGGCTGACATTGGCCAGTAGTGTGATTTTGCATTCCATTACTCTTGGGGTCCATGTTGGCCTCAGCACAGGACACCATCACATACCTTTGCTGCTGTGTGTTCTGCTTTGCAGATGATGGCTGTTACCTCAGCATCTGCAATGTCAGGGGACCATCTGCTGGGATAGGTATTTTGCACTTCGGGGGTGTTTGCACTGCACCTGACAGGTTGTATGTTAGCAATATGTGTGTGTGTTTGGTATGTTGTTTGTAATATCTGTGTGATTCGGAGCATATCTGTGGATGCCCAGCATGGTTCCTACCATCAGTTGGGTAAGCCTTGTGATTATCCTTAGTGTCCTGTACGTGTTGTATCTTCATAGGTTCATGGGTTCATAGTAGGCTAGACACTCTAGGCCATTAGTAAGACTAGCTAGAGTGTGTGTGTCTTTCGCCACCCCTTGCTATGTTCAATTATGGCCATTTATGATGTTCTTCACTGTGCCTCTGTCTGGTCGTGACACAGTGGGGACCCCAGTATACATGCACAGTCATCCATCCACTTGGCAATATTCCTGTTGAGGGGTGTCAGTGAGGGGCTCTGCATACCATGGATTGGGATCCTGTTTCTGGGTGTGGGGAGCCTATGGGTTATGTATCTGTCCCTCCAACACATCTTATTTCATTATGTGTTGCGGCTGACATCTGTGACTCTCACAGCTCCAATGGCTTTGATTTCCTGTGGTGTAGCATGTCCATTACTCCTGTGTTGGACATGGCCTGGTACAACAGACATACAATGCCTCTGTGTAGGCAGTGTGTGACTGCAGTCAGCTGGGGTGTCTACAGCCAGGCAGCATATGACATATATTTCACACCCTTTATCCTGTTGGTGGGGTAACTGTGAGGTCTTCCAAACCGCTGCAGGTGTCACGTATGGTACATCCCATATGAGTCATTGTACTAGATTATGGGTCTGATAAGGGAACAGTACAGCAGCACAGTGACCTCTGTTGATGTTGATGTGAATCCTTTCATGATACGGTGTCCAGTATCAACAGTCTTCATAGCCACATTGGCATTGTGGCTGTCACATGACAGATTAATGTCGACCTGTGTCCCTAGGTCCCTGATGACTCCTTGCATACATAATGGTTTGACACCTATGTGGTACTTTGTGTACCTTGTTTGGTATTTGGTGGGACATCCATACTGTCCAGTGTCTTCGGATGTCTGGGAGGGGTTCTTGTGTTTTAGAGTGTGGTTTGTCGCATGCTACAGACTGTACAGCAGTTTTAACTACAGTTATGTGCACATGGGTGGTGTCCGCTGCTTTGTGCATTGTCAGTTACCTGGCTATATGGGTGTCTGTGCTGCATATGGATACTCCCCCTCCTTTGATGTCTTGGTGCAGGTGTTGGGGCCATAACACATGGTATGTGGTATAACCTAGTAGTGCTGGTGTGCTATCACTAGGCCTGCAGCAGGCTTCTGTCACTAGACAGGCATCAATGTTCTCCATAATGGGAAGTGCCTCAGGGGCATGCATATTGCAGTTTACACATCTGGTATTGGTCAGCATTACCCTTATGTTTCCTACCACTTATGTTTTCTAGGGTGGTGGGTAGTCTTTTTGGCCTTGCCTACATACGGCTCTATGGAGGCGGCAAAGGCCTTATCCAGTATCCAGACGCACGGGTAACAGCTGACAGCCACCCCTGTAACAGCAGCATGGCTTGTCATGCTTGACATCTCAAGCAGACACACATTACACCCTCTTGGACTGACAGCTGTAACTGTGCCAGCTGTTAAACATGAGCATTCTGTGTTTGTACTGTGGCATCATTCTTGGTGAGGGTTGGATGCTGCACACAGCCAGTGTCATCCCGCCCTGGGGTACATACCTGGAGGGACCATCCATGTCTCATTTGATGTTGACCAGGGAGGTACATCTCAGGTAATTCACACCAGCATGGACATTGAGTGCATCATATTTCTGCTTGCTTTGGGGTGACCTGCGTACTTGTGTTAAGTGGCATTTTGTGGCTACCTACAAGCAGCTTACTCTACCCTTTCCCTTGTTCAGTCTGGTGAGTGGGACAGCTGTGTGTATGCCTATACAGACACCTATTACGACTGTATCAGGCATGTTGTTTCTCCTTCGGGCCTGTGACTGTTTGGCACACCAGCTTTGCGTACTATTCGTTGCATGTGCTATGTTTGAAGGTTGTGGTTGCTTGTGATCTACTTTGGAGGCATCTGTTGGTGTGATGTGTTTGTAATTAAGGCCTCCAAGAATATTTGTCTGTGTTTATGTGTTTGGTTTACAGTTGTGGTAGGTCTATGTGGGACTGGGTTTGTGGTGTATGTGGTTAACTTCTCCTCCTGACTAGTGTTGACAGTACTGAGTTGTTGGAGCTCAACCTCTGCTTTGGATACATGGATACATCTATCACATATGTTTGTATTTATTGGGGGGGTGTTGTGGTTGTCTGTGTACTTGGTACTGGCGTCACATTGCCTCTGGATTCATAGGTTATACTTGTTGTGGCTGGACTTAGTGGATTGTATGTGTGGACATATGTTGTTGCCATACTACTGGTCAGTGATTACTTCCCTTTTTATGTTTGCTCTATCATGTGGTATCTTCCTCATTCTCTTGCATGGTTTGGTAATGGCTGGAGGCCAGCATGCCAGATGCCTGCGTGTATGGCATTGTGTGTTGTTGTTATTTGTGATTGCATACTCCAAGCATTCCTGGCTGTGTTCATGGAATGCCTGTATAACATGTTCTGTGGTGTGTCCCATATTCTGCACTTGCACAGGGCCTTTTGTGGATTCAACATCGGTTTTGAGGGCTGCAACCTATACTTTACACATGTCTTTCACTGTGGTATTCTGGCCAGGGACTGGGGTCAGGATGTGTATATCCAGTGTGCTTACTCTATGGTCTGGTCTTACCAGTGAGGGGTACACTTCTCATCTTGCCATCCAGTACACATGTTGCTGATTATCGCATCCAGTATGCTTACCCCTCTTGTGGGAGGAGTACATTGTTCCTAGGCATTTTGGTTTATGGAATCTGGGTAATTTTCTCCTACTGTGTTGGTGCTAGTACAATGCTACCGGTGTGTGTCTGGGTATTTTCAGTCGAGCAATATAATGTGGTTTGGGGGGCTGGATATATTCATGTATCCCGACATAGGCCAGGTGCTGTTCCTGGTATTAGGACAGTGGTCTGCAGCAGGCTATATACTGCGAGGCAGTTTTAGCCATTGGTATTTGACCATGGTTATTCCATGCTGCTTCTTGTTGTGGTACCAACATGGGGGTGTGGTTATCCTTGCCATTTCTTGCTAGTCACCCTCCTTTTGTAGCTTGTTCCATGTTTTGCAGCTGTACAGCACAGTATGAGGTGTGACCTGGTAGTGTTAGGGTACTGATGTGACCCTTGCCCAGTTCTCTATTACAGGACTGGTATCTACATTCTCCTTACTGTGTGCGTTTACACTGCACACATCTTGCTGTTTATACATCTGTCATGGGGTAGTATTACATCTAGGTTCCTATCCCTTGTAGAACCTATGAGGTTGGGTTTGTGTTTTGAGACTTATCTATTCAGGGCATGCTGTGGGTACTGACAGCCTTTGTCAGTATCCATGGGGCATGGCATGATAGGTGCATGCCACCCCTAGCAGGTGGTGCATCATGTCAAACTCCGCATATCTTCCCAGCCTGTAACACATTGGCTCCCCTTTGACTGACTGCATTACTTCAGCCAATTATTGTACTTGATCTTCTTGTCTTCATAGTGTGGCATCATGCTTGGTTAGGGTGAGATGTTAGGCAGGGTCTTCATGTTTGCATATACTAGATGGTGTTACATTGCTTAACACATGGCAATCATGCCTCAGGTGGTGCTGCAGGGTTGCCTCTGTCGGATGCACATACTACACTCCCTGTACATGTTTGAGAGCAGGTTGTGTCATGTTAGGCATCCCTGTTACTATATGAATGAGTCAGAGAGGGGTATCATTCCCAGGGTTCCTACTGAGCTAGTGTATGTGCTATGCGTTGCCTCTTTGCCAAGGCCAGGGCATACTGGGCACGCCTCCTTCTGCCTACTGGGGCAGGCTCAGGTTGTTCCTCCTCTGAGTCACGCTCTGCCTGTGATGGCCTTGGCAATGGTGGGGGGCTGTTTGGCCCGGCCCTATGCTGGTCCTGCTGCAGCTGTTTTCGCAAGATCATATTATGTAGCATAGCACATACCATGACAATTTGGGTACATGTAGTTGGTGTGTACTGCAAAGCTCCACCAGATGTGTCCAGACACCAGAACCATGACTTGAGCAGCCCAAACACACGCTCTATCACATTAAGTGTTTGTGCGTGTGCCTCATTATGGCGTTCCTGTTCAGGTGTGTGTGCGTTTCTGATGGGTGTCATCAGCCATGGCTCCAGTGCATAACCTGCATCCCCCACTAGGTGTCCGTGTGGGATGTCCCCATTGGCAAATGTCTGGTACAGCTGCGTCAAATGCCAGATGTGGGAATCATGATAACTCCCAGAGCAGCCAGCACACACATTCATTATTATGCCCTGGGCATCGCACAAGACCTGGCAGTTGATGGAGAGGAAGCCCTTGCGGTTAATGTAGGCCCTACCCCGCTCACCGGCTGGTGCTTTGATGCGTATGTGTGTGCAGTCTATAGCACCCAGTATCTCAGGGTATTCCGCTATTTGCTGGAAGAGACGCATATTGCTGGCCAATACCTCACGGGCATTGGGGAAATATACATGATCACCGACATGTGCTGACATGGCATCCAGGAACTGGTGTAGTACCCTGGAGGATGATGCCTGTGATATCCCCATCATATTGCCAGTTGGTCTCTGGAAGGTACCTGTTGCTAGTATTCTTAGGCCAACACATACCTTGGTTTCCACTGGGATGGGTTCCCCTCTGTTGGTTCTGTGTGTGAGGCGTGGCCTGCACAGCTCAACAATGTGCTGCAGGAGCTCTCTGTCCACTCTATAGCGCTCTACTATCTCCAGCTCACATAACCCGTGGTAGGTGACCCTGGGCCTGTACACTCTTCTCCGTCTCCTCAGTGTGGGTTGTCTGGCACCATCTGCATTGTCACCACCCTCAGCAAGTCGCCTATGTCTCATTATGACAGCTATGGCAGCCCCTAACATTTCTGCTCTGAGTTCAGCTTTTTCAGTTTTCACTTCTATTAGCTTACTCCTGTCTTTCAGTGTCTCTTAATGGAAACATCCTGCACTACTGTTTGCAGAGTTTTAAGTGCTGGGCTGGGCTACTATTCTGCCTGTGTAATTGCCTGCTTCTAATTGTTTTCACCTGCTAGCTTCAGCAGTTATCCCTGCTAGCTTCCTATTAATTCTGTTGCTTCCTTTTTCCTCTCTGTTTCCTCAGGGGGGAGCAACTTGCATACTATCTGAAACACGCTCACAGTGGCTTACACGCGTGCACACGTGCTTACACGGTTCAGAATCTACTTATTCGAGTTTAAACATGCGTACACCCACGCAAACACTGTTACACGTCTGCCAACAGTCTTCAACATACTCAGCCTGCCTTACACATGCGCACACTCACGCAAACAGTGTTAAACATCTCCCAACATGCTCCCACATGCTCACACTGCCTTACACGCGCACACACTGTCCTACTCGCGCTTCATGGCACACACACGTGTGCATGCACGGCCAGCAAGAAACTTTGGTGTTGTTAACAGTGTACACCTTTCATTTCTTGACCTTCCATGACTTATCTAGTAACACCTCTTTCCATGATCTGTGCCTGTCATCTGTCATGTTACACTGGCCTCCAATGAACTGCATTTCTTTCTACCATTCCCCCCTGTGATGTCACCTATCTCCTACTCTGTTCCTCCCCCTTTTGTATCTCTTACACTACTCAGACTGTGCTCATTTGGTATGTGACTGTGAGATTCAGTATCCGAACCCTCATTTACATGAGATTGCCTACTAATGCTTAGTTACATGTCTTAGACTCAGCTTCCCCCCTTAGCAACCACTACACGGTGGCCATGTTGGTTTTAGTTTGCTGGTCCCTGCATTGTCATTCCATGTATTGCCTGAGACCCACATTTGTGGGTTTATAATTTTCTTTTTTATGGTTTTATACAGCGCAGCCCGTTTGCTGGGCTGCTGGGTTTAAACATGGGCGATCGCCGAAAAAAAATTATATTTTTAATATTTTTGCATCGGGTTATCTTGCCAATGGCCACATATTTGGCCATTGGCATTCTGACTGAATCATATGCCACCTTTTTTGGAGCTGACATCGCTCCGTTGTGGATTTTGCAGAAATGTACACAGTTGTCAACTGAGTACATTTCTGCAGCTAAAACGTCTCCTACACGGACTGGTTTCTGCTTCGTGGATCACTAATATACCTCATTTGCATACCTTTCAGATGCAAGTGAAGTATTTAGCATGTCCACGCCCAGTCCGTGTAAGAGACATTTTAGCTGGTCTCTTACACGGAGTTTAGGGCTTTTCCTGGATCACGAGGCTTGCATGGAGTGTTGCACGTCTCTTACACTCCGTGCAAGCCTTCGTGAATTGCACAGAATGACTTTAAAATTAAATAACTAGGAATCTTGCTAACTACCAACACTAGAGAAACAATAAATATTAACTATATTCATATTCTAAGTCAAATAAAATCATTACTGCAGAAATGGAATAAGATGTTTTTTACAATGGAAGACAGGTTGTATATAATTAAATCAATCATTTTCCCCAAATTGTTATATTATATATACTCCTTTTCCATCTCATCTACTAAGAAAATTATACAGCAATACAATAAAATGATGCTGAATTTTCTTTGGTTTAACAATAAGCCTAGACTCACACTTAACAAACATTTAAAAGGTTGGGAGAAGGGTGGAATTATTCTACCAGATATAGAGATTTATTCATTGGCATCAGTTACTAAAACAGTTACTCTATGGCTGAACTCAACCTATACAGCCAAACAGAAATCAATTCATGAATCTATATGTAATATCATTAGTAACTTAGCCCATAAACAATATGATATAAATCCAACAAAAGTATTTTATAATGTAATAAGCGATAACATATTTAATAAAAGTATAAAAAAGTATATAATTGTTACTGAAACAATAATACTGTTTAGAAAATATATAAACATGAACCCAGATATAAAAACATGTTTTTCTATATTACATCTTATAGTTTGTACACAAGAATGTATAACTATCTTTGATTTAAATGTAATTAAAGAGCTTAAAGAAAAAGAAGTGGTTTATTGGTATCAAATACTCAATGGCAGTACATTACTCACACTAAATCAAATCAAAAGGAAATTTGTGTTAGATATATCTGTTTGCTCAAGCTGTTCTAAGCTGCAGAGAGACTGGCTTACTGCTTGCTGTGATATTGGAAAAAGATGTGTTTATTTTCTATTGTCTTCTGCACTTCTGATGTAATCCATATCTCTGTAATCTGTACAACTGTTTTTACTCTACTTTTTCTTGTGTGATAGAGCTGAATATCTGTTACTTTTGTGACGCTCAGTTTGCAGTGAAATCTTTTGTCCAGAGGCCTAGCTGTTTTCCTTGTGTCAGAAAGTAAATCAGACTGGTTTAATCTGGCTAGGAGCATTCCTGCAAAACTGTTATTGTTGATTGGATAATTGGGCTGTTTTTTGTTTCTCTGCCTTTAATAGCCAGTGTTTTATATGAGATATACCTGTTTGCTCAAGCTGTTCTAAGCTGCAGAGAGACTGGCCTACTGCCTGCTGTGACACTGGAAAAAGATAAGTGTTTATTTTCAATTGTTTCTGCACATTTGATTTAATACATATCTCAGTAATCTGTTTTTTTCCCACCCACCTGCCCAGTTCTTGTGGTGGTCTTAAGTCTTGGTGGTTTTTAATTTGTCCGCCTCTGGTATAAAGTTGATACTGGACACTCCCCCCAGTCATATTACATCAGCTCATTCTACTGTTTATACTGAGAACTTAGCAAAGGCCCACCCTTTAGCTTCTGAACATTGAATTATCTCATTATCTTCTGTCCCTTCACTTTCTACTATTTGCTAAGCTTCTGAGCAGTGCCAAAAAGTCTGCTCTTCAATTTTTCTCTTAGATGTGCTAGTTCTCTCCTCACCTGCACTTTTACTAGCTTATTAGTCTAGCACTTTACCAGACTTCTTGTAGCAATTATTGTAGCACACACAAGTGCTACCAGCACTAAATGTTCTACAAGGAAACAGCTCCAGTACTTATTATTAATGCCCAACCCTCCAGGCATGTCTAAAGGTCAGTTCCCTGTGCCTTCTCCTATTAGTCTGTTGAAGATGGGCATCCTGAGGCAATGTAGCAACTGCCTCATGTACACTGACAACCCTCTCCTCTTAGCTCCCAACACTCAGACTTGTGAGAGATGCACTTATATATCCAAATTGGAAGCCATGCACTCTCCGGCAAAGGCCGGAATAGCTGGTCAAGAGGAGAAGGTCAACACTTGCACCACACCACATGGAACATATAGCCCTCCAGAACACACACTAGCACTATCTTCACATAAAAGCACAAATCACACACCCTCCTTTGCAGAGGTTCTCATTAAAAATCTACCCAAACAGCAAAGACCTCCAAGGCAGAAATGCACTCGACCACCACAACACAGCTCTAATCACGAGGCACATAAATCTCCTAAACAGGGTGCCCCTCAACCAAGGCCCCTAAGGCAAAACAGCATGCCCAACACACTAGTTGTAGGTGACTTAATAGTGAGACACACTGATGTCCCACTCACTAGGTTGACTAAGGATAAAGCAACATTCAACTGCCTGTCAGGTGCCAGGATCCAACACATAATGCACACACTCAGGTCCCTCAAACAACAGGTAGAAATATGACTCTGTCATTGTACATGTGGGTGTGAATGACCTGAGATGTACCTCCCTGGACTACATGAAAAGAGACATGGAGGAGCTCTCAGATTATGTAGTCCAGGCAGGTATGACCCTAGCCCTGAGCAGCCTCCTACCATCACCCAGAATGATACCACAGTACAAGCAGAAAATGATTAATTTCAACAATTGGCTAACTTTCTGATGTCATTCTAAGGGGGGCCAGTATCTGTCTGCCTGGGATGACATGATTGACAGACCTCGATGCTTTGCCAGAGATGGCCTGCATCTGTCACCCCTGGGCTTTCGGATACTGGCCAAGGCTCTTGCCACCCCTATAGTGCCTTTATTAAGCGGTGTTCCAACGACCAAATTACCACTGTAACAGCTACAAAGAAATGCAATCTGATGGTCATGCTGCTCAATGCTAGAAGTCTAAATCTCGAAATGCACTTGCTCAAAGCACTCCTTAAAATGGAGAACATCAACATTTGTGCTGTAGCAGAGACCTGGTTCAAGGCAGCAGAAAGCACCCCTGCACTACCAGACTATAATTAATTCCACAACTTTTGGCCCCAGAACTTAGACTGAAGCTCCAAAGGCAGTGGTGTTTCCATATTCATAAAGGATGTGCACACCTCCAGACTGGTAGCCCAACATAACACATTAGAGATACTTCAGGTGCAGCTAACAGTGGGTAAGACAGCGATTCAGGTCATAGCCTGCTATAGGTCCCCAACTATGTCCCAAGACTCACACTCCATGTTCCTAAGCACCCTTGAGAATATTAGGGTCCAACCTAACACTGTCATACTGGGCGACTTCAACTACCCCTCCATTAACTGGCAAAACTACTCATGTACTAATACACTTGCCCAACGTTTCCTGGAATTCATTAATTCCAATGCCCTGGACCAGCCTGTTATTACCCCCACTAGAGGTAACAACATCCTTGACCTGGTCTTTACTAACATGGCTGACCGTTGCTCTATACCAATAGTCAGCCCCTCCCTGGTTAGATCTGACCACAAACTAATCACCTTGGAAATCCGCATCCCTCCCACCCCCCACAAAGGTAACCACCATAAAAACTTCTCCAAAGCTAACTTTTGGCTCCTAAAAATAGAGGTGGCTAACTTTATGGCACCCATGTAAATGGAGAACAGTTGCATGACTGCCGAATCATACACTAATGCCCTGTATGAACACGTACACAAATGCATGGATCTCACCATACTCAATAGAACAAATATGCTCTCCTCCAAAAAAAGGAAGCCAATCTGGTAGTCCCTTACCATAAACAAACTCTACAACAGAAGAAGGAAACTGATGCGGAATAAGGTGAAGTCCCAAGACTGGAAAAACTCCCTTATCAGCCTCAACAAAAAGTTGAGATCCCTCATCAAATCCTCTAAAGCGAGCTATGAAAATAGAATTGAAGCAGATAGTAAAGACAACCACAAGGTCTTCTATAGTTATGTAAAGAATCTCCATGGCAATACTCAGATTTGCTTGCAGCTACTGCACAATGGTACCTCCTATACCGAGCCAACATATATTGCCAATATGATGGCCGACAGATTCAGTGCCAACTTTACCCCTCTCACCCCACCAAAGGAACAATCACAATACCAGTAGATTGCCAGGCACCCAGTATTACTGCTGCACAGGTTAAAACAGCACTGTCCAAGGCCAAGAATACAGCTTCTATGGGACCTGACAGTATCCCTGGCTGGTGTTCCACATGAACTACAGAGTGAACTGGCACCTCACCTGTGTGCCCGGTTCAATCACAGCCTCACCTCAGGCATTGCCCCTATCGAATGGCGCACTGCTACAGTCATCCCTCCTCACAAAGGAGGAGCGACTACAGACCCTGGGAACTATCACCCCATTAGTCTGACAAGTCTGATATGCAAAGCTATGCAATGCAGCATTATCATGAGCCTAATAAACAAGGATATAGGGAATCTCCAAACTCTGGATCCCACACAGTTTGGTTTTGTGAAGGGTAGATCATGCCTGCTCAACCTGGTCGACTTCTTTGAGTCAGTCACCAGAGCTGTGGATGAAGGCAAGGTAGTTCATACAGCCTACCTTGATCTGACCAAGGCCTTTGATACCATTCCCCACTCAGGAATCATAGAAAAATTCACTAAGCTAGGCATTAACCCCTATATCACTAGGTGGGTTGCAAACTGGCTCACAAGTAGAACCTGCAGTGTGAAAGTATCTGACTCCAAGTCAGACTGCCGACCAGTCATGAGTGGAGTCCCACAGGGTTTGGTCCTGGGTCCTCTCCTGTTTGGTATCTACTACTCTGATGTCCAGGCCAACATGAAAGGACTCTGGCTGACAAAGTTCACAGACGATTGCAAGTTGGGAGCTATTATTAACTCCCCAAGTGATGTTGACATCCTACAGAAAGGCCTCACTGAGACCAATGACTGGTGTCAGAACCATGGCCTTTAGCTCAATGTCAAAAAATGTGTCGTCATCCCCTTTGAGAAAAACCTGGTTCCCATGAATTACCACATTGATGGTACTCCACTGAACACAAAAGGCATTATAAGAGATCTGGGAACACAGGTCGACAGCAACTTCTCTTTTGACCACCACCTTGCCACTGTGGTCAGAAAGTCCTTCTATGTGGCACATCTCATTACAAAGGGTTTTGCATCTTCTCTCATTAGGTCAATCATTGAGTACAATGCCCATTGGCATGTACCTCACTAGACACCTGCAACAACTAGAGAGGCCACAAAAGTACCTCACAAAGAGGATCCTAGGCCTTAAATACTTGTCCTATATGGACAGACTCAAAAAACTCCAACTATTCTCTGTCTCATATCGCCTACTTAAATGTGATCTCTGCTTGACTTACAAAGCCATGTCTAACCCAGCTCTGTTAGAAATGCTACATCTAAAGAAATCCCAATCCCTCCACACCACACACTCCAGAAACCTCAACCTCATTACCACAATCAACAGAACAAGCTGGAGGGACAGGTTCATAACTCAGAAACTGCCCATTCTATGGAATAGACTTCCCATACATGTCAAACAGAGCACCTCATTGGCCCTCTTCAAGCGAAATCTAGATGAGTGGATGGGAAAAAGGAAATTCACCATGGGGATCACTCCATTGACTCTACTCGACAATGGCACTGGGAACTATGGTCAGGTGGAACGATGCCAGGGTAATCCTATGGGCTAGGCTTGTAAAGGCTCCAGGGCCATTAGCCCAGTACACTCCTATGAACCTATGAACCTATGATAAATTGTGGCTACCAATACAACAAATAACACAGTACATCACAAATAAGCTGAAACTGATGACACCAACTTTTAAAAATAATATTCCTAAGTTCATAGATCTTGTGATACTTTTAATAAATAATACTTATAAAGGACAAGGATATCTATCTAAAATAATTAAGACACTTGAAACAAAGAACTATACCACTGATCATTATTGGAATTATTATAATCAGGTTAATCAAAAGGATCCTGATAAAAATTAAAATGAAATGATCATTTTATCACCAAGCCTTGCCACCAAGCCAGTTCAGTGGAAACTATATGCATGGAAATTCCTACATTTCTTTCTAACCCCTCATAGATTAGAACTAATGTAGAAGAAACATATTGATTGTTGGAGATGTAAAACACATACAAATGCAGATTGGAAACACATTTTTTTTTTATTTTCATTCACTGAATAAATATTGGTTTGAACTTAATTATTTCTATCAAGCAGTTTTTAATGATACTTTTCAGTTAACCAAGTCATTAGTTTTGTTTAATGTACCCATACCACAACGTGTCCCAAAAGTAAAATATCCTTTACTGTGGACATTGCTTGTCATTGCACGTAAAGCCATAACAACTTACTGGAAGTATAAAGCACTACCAACTTTTCAAGATTTCAAGAAAATCGCAGTCTTCGTATCTCAAATGGAAGTAGCAACCATAAAGAAAAGAACTGGTAAGACAACATCATACATCACTTATTGGCAAAAAGTTGACGAAATATTGGACAAAACAAATCGATTTGATTAGCACAGCATCTTAATACAAATGCGTGTTGTATATGCAAACGTGATGTTATAGATTGTATACTTAAGCAATTATATATAGTTTCTTTTGTAAATAGTTGACTAGTTGATTATGTTATATTATTTTATGTTTCACTATTTATGGTTCCATCTATTTGAAGATATGGAAAAAATTATAATAAAAATTTCTTTCAGTAAAAAGAACTGTTTAACAGCAACATTACACAAGCCCCTTTACTTTTTATTGGAACTCCACACACAGAATGCTGAATGTGTCTTAAGACTTGTACTCTGTAAATATGCTTCATATAGCCTCCATTGACCTAAATTCTGAAGGTACAGGTTGTTTTCTTAATGCTTAGTGGCACTGTACTTTCACAACTAAGTGGCAATTGAAAGAGTCATGCTAACCATACATAACCTCCTGAAAACAAATTCTCGCTAAAAGTTGGACTTCTCCAAAAATACATACATTGTATCACAATCTGCATTTACAAAAGAACATCTGCTGTGGAAGTATGCACCATTGCTCCTCTCCACAAGTCTGGTCAACCTGATTTGCTATCAAATTAAAGACCCACATATGCATTTTGTACTCAAAAAAGTACTACATGTGCAATCATCAAACTACCTAAGCTTTTATAACAGCCACCATATGTTTTGCCAAAGATATGGAATATTAACTGCTCTTAGAAAATCAGTGGCAAGATCCATAATCTGATCATAGTGCAGAAAGTGCCACTATTATACACTCTTCTGACATCAGGAAGTTGTTCAGAGCTTTGACCAAAATCAACTTGTTATGAGCTTGAGACATGGATGCTACCAAAAAATGTTTAGACATTTTGTTTTGTGGTACTTTGTTTATAAATATGGCTGAGGAACCTTCTAACAGCTTTTTAAAGCTGCTTTGTCATTTGTTGCTTGTAAAAAAATTTTCTCTTTCCGATTTTTACAGCATAATCGCAGCTCTCTGTGTACTGCAAGCTTTTTGATTTTTATTTGGAATAGCAGAAAACCTAGAGTGTTATGGAAAAATGTATAATGTCACAAGAAGTGGTACATTTGAATGTATTGAATGTAACATATTTTCAGTTATAATAAACTGCAGTATCTGTAAGATTACCAACACTTTATTTGGGTAAAACTCCTCAAGTAAGTGCTTTCGTCTCTTCTAACTCATACAGAGACTTCTTCAGACTGAGGTTCACCAATTAATCATACAAATAAAATCCACTTGCTTAAAACATCACATGATGCATATCCTTGTCACATGATAAAAACATCTACAATACGGAAAAACATCTACAATACAAAAAATAAAACCTAACATATTCCTTCCTAATGTTTCAACTCTTTTCTTTTTAAATACATGACAATTTTTTTTCTGTTAGTCAAACCTGGTGGGAAACATGCATTTAACCTAACTTGCCAACAATATTCTAACCATCCTTACTTTTCTGCTATATTAATTATATTACTGATATTCTTCAATGCTTCTAACACTAAACATTTAAAATGAATCTTACATTTCTTCTCTTTATAATGCTTACTATTGAAGTTGGGTTTGTGCCTCTGTCTGTCCTTCTGTGGTTCTGTCCCGCTCTTGCGAGATTGCAAAGCCAAATTCGATATAAAGTATTCTAATAATAATAATAACACAAACACTACGAGTGGCCTTAAGCAAAAACACAGAGAAATACAAACGCTTGCACACACACACACACACACACATACACATGCACACACACACGCACACACACACACACACACGCACATGCACACGCACACGCAAACACTCACACTCACTCACTCTTTTACACTCTCGCATCTCTCTACATCATTTTTTACAGACATACACCATGGGGGTGGTCCTGATAAAACAAAACAAGACAAACTACTTTTTAAGAGCAATCTGACAGTAATGTGGGATTGACTTTGTCAGAATTACATTGTTCATAATTCAAAAAACAGATACTGAAACCCAGTCCTACACACTTGTGTTTTACTATCTTAAAACCTTTATATTTTAAGTTTTAGAAGGCAATGACAGGCATACCTCTCAATAGTACCCTATTCTGACTCAAAATTTAATTCTGCTCCTAGTAATCCAGACTCACACACATACATACACACACGTACACACTCTTGCATCTCTGTACATCATTTGCGCCACAAACCCACACACGCAAACACACACACACACACACACACACACACACACACACACACACACACACACACACACGCACACACGCACGCACACACACACACCAAAAAAAAAATACATAAGTTTAAAATAGCAGGTATGTTTACACGGATTCACTACATAATACCGAAATTCTGCAAATCCAAGACTCTGAATACTGATGACCAGAATCTCGAGATTGCAGAATCTCGAAAGTAGTGAATGGGGATTGCCATACAGTATGGAACAGGAACTTTGCCATTCACTCCACTGTAGTGTGAGCTTGAACTTGGTATATTTGAGTTGCAGGGGGTGTGGGGTGCAGCGGAGCTTGCCATCCTGCATAAACGTTAGAATAGTTTGTTTTGTGCTTTACATTTTTTTTTTCGTTCGAGATTCTGCAATCTCAAGAATCTGGTCCTCTGCTTTCAGAGTCTCGGGATTGTGGAAGTAGCCAGTGAACCAATGCGTTGTACCTAACTATGCTATTCATAAAATATAAAATCTGTTCCTACTGCGTAAACATATTAGTAACATATTATTGCAGTCTAACCTACAGGAGGAGCTGTGCATAAAATGCAGGTGGAGCTGTTCCTCGATTCAGGCAAAAACAAAGTAACATATTAGTCCACTGTAATCTACAGGTGGAGCTGTACATAAAGTCAAGCAAAAGCTAAATACATGCTATTTCTTGTCTGATGTGCAGTTGGTCCCAGGACTGAACCCTGAGGTACTCTACTTGTCACTTGTCTGCAATTTAATATAACTGAAAATATGTTACATTCAAATGTACCACTTCTTGATTCAGGCAAACACGAAGTAATATATTATTCCAGTCTAACCTACAGGTGGACCTGTGCATAAAGCCAAACAAAAGTCAAGCAACCTCAGAAATAACCTTTACAAGCTTTACATTTATTATTATTTAGAATGTTTTTTTATTGAAATTGGTTTTGTGGCTCTGTCTCTCTGTGGTTCTGCCTCGCTAAGCAAATTTCAATAAAAAGCATTGTAATAATGACAGGGGGACAATATTTTAGTCTTTCAGTAAAATATTGTCCCTCTGTCATTAGCAAGACAATACGCACACACACACACACACACACACACACACACACACACACACACACACACAGACACTAGATCCATTCAGAATAACATAGACATATACAGACATAGATACGCACACACACACACACACACACACACACACACACACACACACACACACACACACACACACACACACACACACACACTTTAGAGAATATATGATCATCCATATAGTAGGGCTGAGAATGACCAGAAGCCATAAACTGCAGATCAAACATTCCCCTCTCTATCTCTTTCCCATTAAGAAGCATGGCCAACAGTAGCAGCAGCAGCAGTAGTAGTAACAACTTCCCTATTCATTTTCTTTAATGAGATTTGGATTTTTTTTGATAAGTAAAGCTTTTTCAATGTGTCACATTTAACATTGGAATAGTCATATAATATGTTTGATAATCTATTAATTTGTCAGCAGTATAATCACAAGGTAATGTGCCTGATGATGTACTTGGCACTGTAGGAAGTAACTAGTATTTTAGGCATATTATTCATGTGTGTTTGCATATAAGTATTGACAGATGTAAGACCTGATTGTATTAATTTGTTAAAAATGAAACGTAGTATTTCAACAAGTAGAACATTCATTCATAACTGAATAACACAAATGGCAATTGTGACCTTGTGCGTGTCACCTGAGTTTAATCCCAGTAAATTGGGTAGACGGACTGGGACAGAGGGTTTTATTTAACTTCACCTTTCTCCAGAAACAGTGATATCTGTCACCGTAGTTAAGTAAAACAGTGCCAAAATGAAATAAAGCACAACAGATAAACATTTGCATATTGCATAAGTAAAAACAAGCAGAGTGTTGATGATACAGAAAGTTTATAGTACTTTGAAGGAATACTGAGGATGCTGAAGCTGTGGAGGTAGAACAGTTAACCAGGTAGTTGCCATCTAAAAACAAATGCTGTGTGCAGACAGCAAAAAGAGAAGGAAATTTCAAAATAGGAGTAAAAGGATTAGAGTTTTCTCTTAAAGACTGGGTAGGGTGTTTACATATTGCTGCTGGTCTGGCAGGTAGTGCACATGATTAAGCTTATGAGCTATCAATGGGCTTGTGCTTGCCCACAGTTTGACTCCTTCAGCCTCCATTTCACTGTTGTATATCTGAAAAATGGGAATTTAGATCAACACCTGCAAAGATATCGATTGTTACTCTCCACACATACACACACACACACTCTTGCATCTCCCTGTATCATTTTCTACATACACACACACATAGAAAAAAACTAGAAAGGAAAAAATAAAAATATAAATAAAAAAAGATTTTTTAAAAAGGAATGCTTTTTATTAAGTCGCTCTAAAAAAGTAAAAAGTAAGGAAGAAAAGTGAACTCTTTGCAAAAGAAACAGGCTGATTTCAGAAAAGCATTTGAGGGTGGTTTTGGTGATTCCTGTTATCTCATTATCACAATCAACAAAACCAACCTTGAATGCTTTTCTGAAATCAGCTTGACTTTGTTTCTTTTACAAAGCATTCACTCTTCTTCCTTATTTTTTTACTTTTTAGAGCAACTCAATAAAAAATATTCTTTTTTAAAAAAAATCCTTTTTTATTTATATTTTCATGTCATAAGAAGAGCAGAAGACAAATAAAAGATAAGAGATAGTTACTGACATAGGACAGGTAGTTTATGACTAATTTAGCCCAGGGTCTAGCAAGGGCATAGCCAGGAGGCAAGCAGGAATGGTTTTAATTTATCTTGTATATTGTTGAGGAGTCTGATTGGGTGGGGGAATTGAGTTTCAGGATTTTGAGATGCATTTTGAGTAAAGGGCATTTCCTGCTTTGTTGTCATCTTTATAAATTGAGAGGAAATATTTCTCAGTAGAAGAGAGAGCTCAATTGTTGTTGTAGAGATGTAGTATAATGCTTAGGGTAGGGCATTTTTCAGAGTGAAAAACTAATCTGTGTCCCAAATTAAGTTGAGAATAGATGTGGAGATGAGGTGTCAGGCCAGTTTTGGTGTCTGAGGGCAATACAGTGATGTGTGGAGTATGGCTTGTTGGAAGCAAATCTGGCTATTTTATTACAGCATTGCTGCGGTATAGTTAACAGGATGGACTGGACATTGGTGAAAATAGGAGAGGCATAAACCCATGTAAACATTTAGATAGTAGATGGATGCTAATGTTATCCATCTGCTTTCAGTCAGATATTGTATGGATCTGTATAGCAAACTTATCTTCTGGTGTGTTTTTTGACTGCCCATTGGATGTGGAGATTTAATGTCTTGGTATCATCTACTATAATGCCTAGTAGTTTAGTATTGGAGGCAACCTCAATATTTATGGTATTTGCAGAAATAATTTGAAAGTTGGCTTTGCATGTGGTATGAGACTTAGGAGTGAAAAGGAGAAGTTTTGTCCTTTTGGGGTTTAGTATTAGGTCTGATTTTGCTAAGTAGTTTGGAGGAGAATGAATCTTGTGTGAGCTGTTGGAGAAGAATGGGATTTTGGGCAGAGCAGATAAGGGTTGTATTACTGGTGTACTGGGTTGGTTTGGCATGTTTTACGAAAGTGTTTAAATTATTGATAAGCATATTTAATGACAGTAGTCCTAGTATGGAACCTTGGAAAGCACCATTAGAGACTGTTAAAAAGGTTTTGATGCTAGATTGAAATTTAACAGCTTGGAATCTGTCAGACAGGTTACTGAGGAACCAGAAGAGACTAGAGTAGGACAGCTCAAGGCAGGCTACCTGATGGAAAAATTTATTTTGAAAGACAGTGTCAGAAGCTTTAGATCGGTCCAAGACTAGGGAAGATGACTGTAAATTGGAAACTATTATAGCTTTCACACACAAGACATCAACATCTTGCAAGAGGGTTTAACACAGACAAATGACTGGTGCCAATGCCATGGCCTAAAACTCAATGCTAAAAATCCATTGTAATGTCCTTTGGGAAAATGTCACCCAAGTTAATTACTCTATCAAAAAAAAAAACACCTAAGAGTCGACCCAGTAGTAAGGGATCTGGGAACATATATAGACAGCAATCTGGCCCTTTGATTAAAATGTAGCTAAGATAAATAAAGGAAATCCTTCTATGTCACCCAACTTAAGGGTATGGCTTCCAGGTCCAAGGAAGTTATAGTACCACTCTACCTGGCCCTTAGCAGACCTATCATTGAATACAATGCCTCCCTTTAACATATATCTAGTCAGATACTTGCAACAGTTGGAATACCCACAAAGGTTAATACTAAGATACAACCAAACACCCTAATACTGGGTGATTTCAACTACCCAGCCATTAACTGGGAAACTACTCGGGTACCAACTCCTTTTCCCAACGGTTCTTGGAATTCATAAATTCCAATGCCCTGGATCAACTAATCCATTGTCCCACCAGGTGCTCCAATATCCTAGACCTGGTCATTACCAACATGGGAGATAGATGCTCCGCACCAGTGGTCACCCTTTCATTGGTCAGGTCTGACCATAAGCAAATCACCCTTGACATACACATCCCACCCCCACTCCGCAGTAAGGAAACCTCCTTAAAAAACTTCTTCAAAGCCAACTTCATGCTACTGAAGTCAGAAGTGACAAACTTCACGACACCCATGCAGACGGGATTTGAAAGTTCGACTGCAGAATCCTACACTAAGGCACTGTACGAGCACATCCACTCATGCATGAATTGTGCCATCCCAAATAGAACCAAGATGATCTTCACCAAAAAAAGGAAGCCAATCTGGTGGACCCCTGCTATAAACAAACTATACAACAGAAGGAAGAAACTGCTGCAGAAAAGAGGAAAATCCCAGGATGCAAAAAACTCCCTCATCAGCCTCAGTAAAAAGCTGAGATCCCTCATAAAATCCTCAAAAGCTAGTTATGAAAATAAAATTGCTAAAGATTCCAAAGACAACCACAAGGCATTCTATAGTTATGTCAAGAATCTAAATGGCAATGTTCAGATCTGCTCTGAGCTACAACAGAATGGCATTAAAGATACTGATCCCAAGGATATTGCCAATATCCTGGCAGATTGATTTAGTGCCAAATTCGCCCCCCTCTCACCGCCTAAAGGGCCCATCTCAATACCAGATTGCCAAATTCTGGTAATCGCGGCCACACAGTTAGAAACCGCACTCTCCAAAGCTAAGAATACAGCATCCATGGGACCAGATGACATCCCAGGCTGTGTACTACATGAACTACAAAATGAACTGGCACCTCACCTAAGTGTCATGTTTAATCATAGCCTCACCTCAGGCTTCATGCCCACTGAGTGGTGCACAGCTACAGTTATCCCACTCCACAAGGGGATCCACCTTGGATCCTGGGAACTACCGTCCCATCAGTCTGACAAGCCTGATCTGCAAGGGCATGGAACGCATTATCATGGAACTTATAAATAAAGACATTGGCAACCTTCAAACACTGGACACCACCCAGTTTGGGTTTGTAAAGGGCTGATCTTGTCTCCTGAATCTGACTGACTTCTTTGAATCAGTCTCCAGAGCTGTGGATGAGGGTAAGGCAGTCCACACAGCCTATATGGACTTTGCCAAGGTCTTCGGCACCATCCCCCACTCTGGAATCATAGATAAACTTACTAAGCTGGGCATAAATCCTTACGTCACTCGATGGGTTGCCAACTGGCTTACTGACTGAACCCAGACTGTAAAAGTAGCCGACTCCAAATCCAGCTCCAGACAAGTGACAAGTAGAGTACCTCAGGGTTCAGTCCTGGGACCACTCTTGTTTGGCATCTACTTCTCTGAGGTACAGGCCAACACTAAGGGACTGGCTAACAAAGTTCGCAGACAACTGCAAACTGGGAGCCATTATTGAATCCCAAAATTATGTGGATATTCTACAAAAGGGCCTTACAGAAACAGATGCCTGGTGCCAGAGCCATGGGCTCAAGCATAATGCCAAGAAATGTATAGTTATCCCCTTTGGAAAAAAACATGTACCCATGAATTACCACATAGGTGGCAGGACACTAAACATCAAAAGTGTGATGAGAGACTTGGGGACACAGGTGGACAGTGGTCTCACTTTTGATAACCACATTGCCACAACAGTCAGGAAATCCTTCTATGTGGCACACCTCATCACTAAGGGCTTTTCATCCAAAAAAAAAGGAGGTCATTGTCCCACTTTACTCATCCCTCATTAGACCCATTATAGAGTATAATGCCCCATTTGGTATGTGCCTCACAAGACATCTGCAACAGCTGGAAAGGCCACAGAAATACCTCACTAAAAGAATCACAGGCCTAAAGCAGATGCCATATGCTGACCATCTAAAAAACTCCAGCTATACTCTGTGGCATATCGTCTACTCAGAGGCGATCTCTGCTTAACATACAAGGCCATGTCAAACCCTGAGCTGTTGGACATGCTCCACTTAAAGAAATCCCAATCCCTCAGAGCCACACACTCCAGGGATCTAAACCTTGTCATCACAATGAACAAAACATGCTGGAGGGATAGGTTCCTGACCCAGAGACTCCCCATACTCTAGAATAGACTGCCCATACATGTCAAGCTGAGCGCCTTATTGGCCCTCTTCAAAAGGAACCTTGATGATTGGATGGGAGATAGGAAATTCACCCTGAGGATCATGTCAGTCGCCCTGCCAGACAAGGGTCCAGAGAAGTAAATATTGTGGGAAGAAATATCCAGGGAATTGTTATGGCTAGGCTTGCATAGGCCCTAGGGCCGATAGCCTAGTACCAACCTATGAACTTATCAACCTATGAACCAGGAGAATTCAGGGCATGAATTCCCTGTCCTACACTGATTGACAAAAGGCACTGTCGTTATATTGCCTTCTACAAGCTGTTGAGAAGGGATCTTTTCCTGGTTTACAGGGCTTCTTCAGACCCAGCTCTGATGGATCTGTTGCACATGCACAAAACAAACAGTACAAGAAACACTAGATATAACTATCTGAGCATTACTGAAGTTGGGGGGATTATTTAGGTATAGAGCCCCATGGTGTTAGAATACATTTTACTTATGCCATAACATTTTTTTGCCTTTCTGTCAAATATATATATATATATATATATATATATATATATATATATATATATATATATATATATATATATTGTAACTTGGTAGGGTGAATTCCTAGTCTTTGATGCTTGACTTCATATGAAAGTCTTTTGTTTTGTTACTGATGTTTCTGATGTTCATATGATAGAATTTTAGTGTAGGCTGAGCTGTAGATTGAGTATGTAGGTGTGATGGTTGAGAACACCCAGGCATATGTATACTAGGCCCAGGGTTATGGTGAAAATAACCACAGAATTACATTTTTTGATGTCAAAATAGTTAACTGCACCCCATTTACACACACACACACTCACACACACACACACACACACACACACACACACACACACACACACACACACACACACACACACACACACACATGTTCTCGGGTGCACAAGCACTCACATACATACACATTTACATGCACACCAGTCCCTTCTCCCTTTGCAGTTGCCGATTTTGACTTCTATTATATCCATACATTTAAGGTGCCTAGTTTTTCCTTCTGCCGCACCTACATGGATCCATTCAATCTCTTTTCTGTACCGACCCCCCTACTGTATACCTGCTATTGACTGATACAGTAGAATTGTATCAGTCATTGTGTCTGTCAGCATATTTGCTTTGTCAGGCAGATTTTGTCAGCCATCTCTCTGCATATCAAATTGTAGGATATCAGAATTCCAGAATTCCCAGCAAAAGTCTTGATATTCCTCTCTTTTCTCTCCATATATAAAAACTGAGTTTCAATGAACAGGTAGAATGGGTAAACAGTACTATCAGTCACTAATATATTTCATTGATTATATTCCATTTCATAGTTTTGTGATGTACTTGATCTCTGGAAACACCAAGTCAGAGATGATGTGAGCAACTTTCAATTCTGCATTAAGACTGTCATTTAGAATTAGTCATGGTGATTAAATAAAGTTTTAAGATGACAGCTACAACCATATACTTTTAATTATGAAACAAATTCAAATTTGGCAGCACAAATGGGTTTAGCAGCCCATTTTTTTGTGTGGGGGGTGGCATTTAATAAATAAACAACTGTCAGAAGTAGCATGAATTTAATTTTGCAGATGCTGACACAAAGTATTCCCTCATGAACCAGCTATACATAATAAGAAGATTAGAAGTAAAAGTGCATGCTTAAGGACTTGGCAGAGTAGTTTGAGAAGAAAGGAGCCAAGGTATCCAGGCAGCTGATAACCTATATGTGAATGTTGATAAAAACTATAACAAGAAATAATGACAGCAATGGACCTTAGAAGACTCAGGAAGAAATGGACAATGGTTATGACAAGCCATATTCCTCTAGAATTGGAAGTGACTGTTGTGCAGGAAACTGTTAAACCAGGTATAATTTCTTGGTTTCAGCTACAGTTTCCTAAGATTACCACTGGGTGAAGGACAGTGGACTCATGTGAAAGTTTTAGAGATATTGCCGAAGATGACTCCTATCAGCTGGTTGATACTATTACGGGCAGCAGCAGTGATCATTACTGCAACTGTTTCCATTAAAGGAAAACTCCACCTTAGAAGTAAAAAAAATTTATTTTTCAACCTTTTCTGAGTTATTTTAACATCTCCAAGTCGCTCTGACCGCTTCTTATAGAATTTTAATATGTTTTCTGTAGGTGGCTGTCAATCAGGTTTGACATATCAACATGATCTTATTTTTCTTCAAGCCATTCTCTTTCCCATAATCCATTTCAAGTCTGCTTTATATGAGTCATGCTACACATAAGGAAGTAGTGGTGTATTCCCATTCCACTGACATATAATGGAACTAGTGTCAGTCATGGTCATCTTATATACTGTCTGTAACA
Source organism: Protopterus annectens (assembly GCF_019279795.1). Taxonomy (NCBI): domain Eukaryota; kingdom Metazoa; phylum Chordata; order Ceratodontiformes; family Protopteridae; genus Protopterus; species Protopterus annectens. Next base: position 1,246,180,922 of record NC_056744.1, on the reverse strand, counting down.
GGACTGCTTCTTTTATTTCTTGAACGGCCCTCATTTTTGTGTGCCAAAGGGCTTGGTTTTATAGCATTCTGAGGAACTATACTGTTGCAACCAAAACGGTTGCTAAATTCTAGGCCTTTATTCAAAGTATCTTTTTGTAGTCCAAAATGAATGTTTAGTCCCTCCCCCCACACTTTGGTAAATCTGCTCATACTCTACAAGAATTAAAAGAAAAAATATTTTCTGACTTTTCTTTAAATGTTACAGACACCTTTGATACTACATTTGAGTCATCTTAAAATGTAAAGTAGTATAAAGAACAAGCATTTATAGTGTAAAGCTTAGCATTTTAATACTGTGATGCTGCTTATGTAAATCTGTCAAAAGAGGTGACAACTGCCTTTGAACCATTGACTGATCTAATTGCTCTGTTTTGCTATGAAAGGCATTGCTACATTGGAAGCAGCTATGAATTAGTCTAAGTTCTCTTCATGTCTGCAATAAAGACAACGGCAAACAGTTTCACATCTCTCTGTCTTGTTTACAACAATCTGATCTCCTGACTAAAAATATATCTGCCTGTGGTATGTCATGCAAGTGTAGACAAATTTCTTTGCAACTTATGTGAGAAGTTAAGCTTAAAAAAAGTGGGTGGTCTTTCCCTTCCTTTGATACCAAACTGAGGAAGTGAACGTTTTATAAAAGTGCAAGCAGGTTTCAGGTACCTACACAGTACTGGAATCATATTGTAGGGAGAAAAGCAACCTAAGGGTTGAGTTAAACTGTAGGAGAAAGTAGAGTTTTTCAAAATTAATTGTTGGTTATGTAATAGCAGCAGATATGAGCAATCTGGATAGAGGAGTGGAGCACTGAAAAGGCATCTACTGCACGGACAGAGTAGAATACCAGCTTTTAGGAAGTAGTGGTAGGGCTGATCTGGTTGTGGTCTCCAGAAGGTCATGCTGTTGTACAAAAAGTAGATAGTAGCTTTAGTGGAGACACTTGGAAATAAACCTATGAGACTTAAGTAAGCTAAATTAAAGTGAGGTATAAACAATAGACTGACAGCAAATGTTCTCAAAAAGCACTAGCAAGAAAGATTGGAATATGAAAATAGAATTTAGGACATGCTGGCAGAAAAAGGCAGTCCTGAGTTTCACACCCAACATGGAATCAAACCTGTTTCTGAAGCTCTCCAGGATTCTCAAAGATAAGTTTACTTTCTTTTAAAGTAAGTTACCTTAATGTTTATAGTTTATTTATTTATTTTTGCTCTTATTTGTGGCATAACTATATGTATTCTATTCCACTGGGAAGGAGGAATTTATTATATTCTCTCCACAACCAGTTCCATTATCTCATCAAAATTCTAAATTCAAAAGTAATCCAGCTGAAGTTGATATTCATATTTGTGCAGATATAGGAAAGAAGTGCTTATCTCCAAATGGAGAAGGAGGTACAGAAATTAATGCAATGTGTCATCCATAATGGACTATAAGATAACTTTTAACCAAGAAAACAGAGAAAAATGTAAGTACCAAGATATTCAAAGTTCCTTATAAAGGATCTCATGCAGATGGCAGCCAAGGAACTCCATTCCCTACAAGCCCTTATTACCCTGGTGGACATTAACTTCTGTGTAATGACTGAGACATGGTTTAAAATAACAGAGGGCACTCAGGCTTTGCAGGGTTATAACACCTTCCACACATTTAGAACAGCTACTGTTCAGTAGGGGAAGAAAGGTGGAGGTGTCTCAGTCTACATCCAGAAGAGACTCACATCAATGGTTGTAAAGCAGCATTATGCAGTAGAGCTTCTTCATGTCTAAATGACCATCAGAAAGGTTTCATATCACATATTAGCTAGCTATAGAACTCCCTCTATGACACAAGAAATGTGCAATGCCTGTCTACAGAAACTAGAATCACTCAGTATTCAACCCAATACCATTTTCCTAGGTGATCAAAACTACTTAACTATAGACTGGAAAATCTATACCACCACTAGTGCACAAGCACAGAGGTTCCTGGAATTTGTCAATGCAAATTCCCTGGAAAAATTATTCAGAGTACCCACAAAGGGGAATAACACGCTGGATCTTGTCCTTACTAATATGGTCACATCTTGCACCATCCCTTGCATATCTCCATCACTTACGTCTGACCATAAAGTAGTCTCCTTCAAAATAACATTGAAACTAGTGATCCCTTCCACCTAAGGTACTTACATTTCTTTAAGACAAACTACTTATTCCTAATTGATACACTGGCAATCTTCAAATCCCCAGCAAACTCAGTTAACTCCACTGAATACAAAGAAATGTACACCACCACACTATACCAGCATGTAAAGAGCTGCACCCCATAGGAACAAATGCTTGGCAAATACAAGAAATAAACCCACATGATGGAACCATAATACCAACAAGCAGCTTTTTAAAGAAAGGAAAAGGGATTTTGATCAAAAATAAGAAGAGTAATTCACAGAATGTTAGATCCCTTGTTACTGGAATAAACAAACAATTCAAGAGCTTCATAAAATTCAAAGTTTGATGCTAAAATAGCTACCCAAACCAAAACAATCACAAGCCTTTTTTTTTAATTTTGTTTGCAATGTCAAAAGCACAATGCAGCAATGCCCTGAGATGATTGTGAATGATGCTACCTACACTGAGGATGAAGATATAACAAACCTACTGTCTGATAAATGTAGATCTAACTTTACACTTTTCTCCCCTCCATTTGTCCCATAAGATATACCTGAAACTGGCTCACCCCCAGCTATCACAGAAGATCAAGTCCTAAAAGTGCTAGCAAAAGCTAAAAATACTGATTCAATGAGTCCTGACAATATGCCCGGATGCATCTTAAATAGTATGATGCATGATTTAGCCACACTCATATCCCACACTGTTCAATCTCAGCCTCCATACAGGTTTTGTACCAAGTGAATGGAGAACAGTTATAGTCATTCTACTACATAAAGGAAGACCTTCCACAAACCCATAAGACTGACCAGCCCTATGTGAAAAAAGCCATGTAAAGACCTATCATGGAGCTAATCAATCAGGACATTCTCGGTTTGGATTTGTTAAGGGCCAGTCATGCTTACTCAGCCTGGTAGATTTTTTTGAAAAGGCCACCAAAGCAAAAGAAGATGGCAAAGTGATACACACTGTGTACCTCAACCTGGCAAAAGCTTTTGACACAATTCCCCACTTAGGCATAGAAGAAAATCTAAATAAACTGGGAATAAACCTCTATGTCATCCACTTGATTGTCAACTGGCTTACAGATAGGATGCAGGAAATAAAAATAGGGGAAGTTACCTCCACATAGAGTGCAGTCACCAGTGGAGTGCCCCAGGTTTCAGTGCCAAGATCTCTCTTGTCTGGCATCTACATTTCTTAAGTAAAATCCCATACCATATACATTCTGGCTGACTAAGATTGCAGATGACTGCAAGCTAGGAGCAGTCATTGAATCCCCAAATGGCTTGTCATCCTGCAGAAAGGTTTGTCTCAAATAAATAACTCATGTCAAAATCATGAACTGAAACTAAATGCCAAAAATGCATTATTGCATCTTTTGGAAGGTCATCTATCCCAGAAAACTGCCATATTGACAACACCCCCCCCCCCCTCTAATAGTTGACTCAGTTGTTTGGGATTTGGGAACTTATATGGACAATGACCTAACTTTTGATCAACATGTGTTTGTTGTAAGAAAGTTCATAAACAAAAGGATTATGTATAAATTTAGGGATGTCATTGTCCTCTTTTACTCAGCCCTCATTAGGCCAATCATTGAATATAATGCCACCTTTGGAATAAATCTGTCCAGACGTATGCAACAACTGGTATACTCATAGAAATACATTACTAAAAAGATACAAGGCTTAAACAACATGTCCTACATGGACTGATTCAAAGCCCTGTCACTATGCTCAGTATTCAACAGACTGCTAAGAGATGAACTGTGTCTGGCATACAAGACATCCTCTGACACAGTACTGATGGATTTATTGCACATCAGCAAGTCAAAATGAATCGGAAATACTCAGTCTAGGGATCTAAATACCTTTTGCAATATCAACAGAATGCTTTTGACAGACAGATATATCTCACAGATGATACCGCTACTCTGGAAGTGACAATCCATCTACAAGCAAAGTTTATCCCTGTACATATTCAAACACAACTTGAATCTATGGATGGGAAACAGAAAATTTACCCTAGGACTGCCCCCTGTACAACTAATGGACAAAATTATCTCCTAAATGCTTTAACATATGCATGGGTCCACTCATGGTAAGACCAATGTATAACCAAATCAGATAGGTTATTTCAAGTATAAAAAGAGGAAATTGGTTAGGTTTAAAATGGCCTCAATGGACAGCTAACCTTATACCTATGAATCTATGAAGTTAAGGCTTACTGGAGCAGATAGTAAAGGTTAAATGGTAAGTGTTACCAAATGAACGAGAAAGGACTTGTTATGCCTTTTACCAAATCAGGCCTGTTAGTAAGATCATCATGCAGGATTATGGTTACTAGCAAAACTGTATCTGTTCTTTTTGTGTTTCAGTGCTTAGGTGAAAATAAGTTTGGGAGGCACTCCAACAAGGAAAGGCCCTACTTAGAATTCCATTTCAGGCTGAAGTCTTTTAGAATGATAATGTTATGTGTTCAGATAATGGAGGGAAAATAGTGCATCAGGGAAACCTTAACATTCTGCATTAGTTAGGTAATGGAGGGGATAAACATTATCAGACCCTAATCCTTTTGAGTCACTAATTATGCATTCTGCTGTAGCTCCACTTTAAAAAAAAATCAGACTGATTAAGGGAATGGGCAATAAGACTGCTCAGAAAGATTTCTGACATTAATCACACACCTCTTGCTGTAATCCTTTTCCACTGTCAATTAGATTTATAGAGTGTAAAATAAGATAATATGAGAATAGCAGGGACATAAGAGTTTGAGGTTCTCAGGGAGTTTGCTACAAAGAGACTATAACAGGGCAGAAGCTGAACCAAAGCTGTCAGGAGGGAAAATTTATTATGAATACCACATGGCTGTAGTGAACAATCCTGATGCCTCAAGGTTTTCAATGGTGTTTTATATATTCTCAGAATAAATAGAGAACATAAGGTGTTAGATGATTGTGGACTATCCTCTGTGTCTCCAAAAATCAAGTTTATGGGTGTCACAAACAAAAGTAGATATTTATTCATTGTTTCATTTATTCATTTATTGTTTACTGACCAATAGGGTAGTGGACTGATCATCATGGACCTATTCCCACCAAAAGGAGATTAATAACTAACTAAATAAAGTTCTAATGTAAATTGCAACCTTGCAACAAAGTGCTCATTGGATACATACTTCAGGAAAAGGAGTAAAAAGTAGTATTTAGGATTAGGGAGTAAGTAATTAATGATTTTAGGGTTAGGAAAAGGGATAGTGTTGCCACCTATTTTTTTTCCAGACTATCTAAAAATCAAGCAGATTGCCTGGTGTCCAGAAAACCATGTACAAACTGTGGTATTCTGTATCAAAAAAAGAAACAGACTATCGGAGTTTGTTAAATTGGTGGATTTACTATTTTTTTAACAGAAAAGCCAAGTAAATTGGCAGAAAGAAGACATCCGAAATGGAAAAAAAGAGGGTATTCTCCCTCAACTAACATGATGATGATGATGTCAAGACATGGGTGGAGAGTGGGTGTGACAGGGGTGGAGATGGGCACAATTATTAGAGGTGTGCTGGGTGTGGCTTTGGTCCAGTTTTAGCCACAAAGAAATGCGGCAACCCTGGGAAGGAGATTTTAAATTTATGATGCAATCATTGACTTTAGGATTAGGAAAGGAGAAGGGACTGTCACGTAGAGAGAGATACTTAGCTAGATAGCTAGACATCGATAGACTTATAGATATGGATATAAAGAGAAGAAAAACACAGACCTCGAAACTGTGAATTTCTTAATGCTACCATACTAAGATTACAATATTTACAAAGTTAAGTGATAATTCAAATGAGTTCATTTAAAATAGTTCTTGAGAGCAAGTAATACAGCAAGTGTGAAAAGGAGTAACAACAAAACAGAAATAGTAAAAAAGATAAAGGAGAAGAAGAATGAAGGGGAAGGGAAATTTAAGCCTAAACTGTGGGGAAGGGATAACAGAAGGTGAAAGATAATAATAGTGTTATATATAACTGCTGTGCCAGTAGCAAACTTTATTGAAATGGAAAAACAAGGAGCTGTTTTCATTGATAATAATGGAAAGAACTCCTAATCAGCAAAAATAAAATAGCTAGCAAATTTAGAAGGACAGTGGGGAACCAGAAAATATTCTGCTATTATAAATAAATGATGCTCAGACTGAACTTGTGTGTGTGTGTGTGTGTGTGTGTGTGTGTGTGTGTGTGTGTGTGTGTGTGTGTGCGCGCACATTTGTGGTGGGAAGGTCATGAAAGGCTGCAGTAGCATAAGGATAATCAGGAAAAAAAAACAGTAGGCAACAGTAGATATATTTCTGTAAACAAGGTAAATACAAGAGGTCACGAAACAATTGTGCGGAATTAGCTATAAACAACAGACATAAAAGAAGAAAAAGGCAAAACTATTAGATCAGATGCTGAAAACAGTATGACAAGCACATATTTCAGTAGCTTAAATCATGGAGGAAAAGTATTGGTATTTTATACTACTTATAATGTACTCTACCGCATTCCTCTCAACTTCAATGCTTAAGAATTCTGAGCAAAACCAAAAATAATGGGGGGGGGGGCAATGGCTAAAAATAAGGGATACATTTAAAAAGTTAATAGAATAACAGATTTTGTACATCAGTATGCATTTTCTTTACAAGAAGTATGAAACTCTAATATCTGGCATTATTGCCTGACCATAATCCTCAGTGATTTACTAGAAAATCAAAAATGTTATGAGGGATAGGGCAAAATCATGTGACAAAATTAGAGATGTTCTGCAAAATCAGGGTCAGGAGAGAGGTATAAGTTGAAGGAAAAGTAGGTAGAAATATTACTCTCAATACTACAGATGAGACACCTTAACTATGTTTCTTTGGTAGTATTAGCTGTGAAACACACTCTGTATTTGTAGTCTGCTGTTATCTCAGTGCAGACACTGAATATCTGAAATAACTAGCTTGTAACTGTTGTTTCACAAGTGGGTACAAAGTGGTTGTTATTATGTTATGTCTTCTTGAATTCACACCTGGCAGGTAATGGTGGTTGTCGATTACATTTCAGAACCAAAGATTGATTCTAGAGGTTATTGCTACTTGAGTGGCTTAGTTATGACATCATACCAAAAATGGACTGTGATAACAACTAAAATACTGCTCTGGTGCTTTTTCATATAACGTTTTGTGACATACACTGAAGCTTTTCTTGCCAAACACCAACATTTATGCAGAATGTTTTCTGCATATATAATTTTGTTCATGCTTTAATTTATTTGTATCCCAACTTGAGAGTCATGTTTTCTTTTTTATTCCCTGCAGGATACCTGCCAGAGAAACTACTCTGGGGCTCATTTAGCATCCATTCACACTGCAGAAGAAAATGATTATATTTTTGCATTAATGGGAAGCCCTTCCTTTGATGAAAAGGAAAAAGCATACTGGATTGGATTACATGACACCTTAATTGTAAGTTGTACTATTATACAGTATGTTATATCTGTGAGACAATATGGTCAACAATCCTTGTCCAAAGAGAGATATACCATGGTTGTTACAGTCACAGGGAAACAAAACAAAGTAAGCCTTTCTGCATTTTATACTGATGGCTGCACTTTGCCATCTGCTTTGTATGTATAAGCATTCATGGCCACTGAAGAAAGACCATTATTTTCATTTACTTGATCTCTTGGAGAAAGGTTGCTGACTGACAATTTTCAGTTGACTTACCATTTTACGTTACAGTACATAATAGTATCTCTTGCTTAGCGTACTGTGACAGAGAGAAATAACTCAGCATGAACTGTGTGCACGTGTGTGTGTGTGTGTGTGTGTGTGCGTGCGTGCGTGCGCTTGTGTGTGTGTGTGTGTGTGTGTGTGTGTGTGTGTGTGTGTGTGTGTGTGTGTGTGTGTGTGTGTGTGTGACCAGTCTGTCCTACTTCTGGTACACAGCAGTTCTGAATGTTTTCAGTTGTACTGTAACTTGTTTCTTTGTTTGCCACTCCATTATTTCTAAATGTTACACTGTGTTGCATAACATTGTAATGTTTTTAGACCATCAAACCATTATTATATTGTAACTCCCACTGCACAGAGCAAAGCAAATCCTTTATTCCCTTTAAAGTTATATTAGATGATTAGCTAGATAACTGTAACTTCACTTTATGTCAGGAACTTTTATCCTTTATGGATAGGATTATTAAGTAAACTGCAGTGGCTGGGAGTCTAATGATCTTTACAATCAATTGCCTAGTATAAACCTATGAACCTATTTTCTAGTCATCTATGCACATGTACACTCCACTGTATAATGTGTAAGTATTTGAACATATATTGTATTAATTTAAATGTACTTTGCACATAATTTAAATTTTTGTGCCCTGCCATAATTTTGTTTGGAGAATTCCTCCTTTGGTCTTTTTCATAAAATGGGGCTCTAAGAAGCTCAGGCTAACTTCAATATCAAGATAAACAATTAAAAACGAAGATATCTGAAAGTCAAAAATGAAATTAGCAGTTTATTTTGCAAACATAAACTTTAACCTTTTGTTACATTTTTTTATATCATCACATCTTTTTATCAAAACATTTTTATTTTGTTTTTCTATTAGACATGAATAATCAAAATATTTCAAAACATACAATATATACTGCATAAACAGCTATTTACACTATATACAGTCATCCATGACAAACATTGGCTTTATCAATGAATACTGTCAATATTTAGGGTCTATATTAGAACATCAAAGTTTCAGAACTTCGAATGTTCTAATATCGAACACTATTCAGCGAACGCTGAAAATAATGAAGCTGCAGAAAACCAAATTTTTTCCCAGGGAAAGAATTTGGTCGTCTGTTTCTGTCACTTCACTATTTTCAGCACTGTAGTGGAACATTACGGGTCGGGTTCAGGTAAGTGTGTGATTGTGTGGACGTGAGGGTTAGGGCGGGTTAGGTGAGTTAAGGTTAGGGCACGGGTCAGGTAAGTGTGCGATTGTGTGGACGTGAGGGTTAGGGTGAGGTAGGTGAGTTAGGGTTAGGGCGCGGGTGAGGTGAGTGTGCGATAGTGACAGACCTTAGGGTTAGGGTTTGGGTTAAGGTAAGTGGATAGTTAGTGGTGTATGTACAGTTTAGTGTAGGGTTAGATGTAAGATTTTAGGTGTGTGTGCATGTGGATTGCTGTTTGTTTGGTGTGCATGTGTTGTGTGTATGTGTTTCAGAACAGCAAATTTTTTCCCTAGGAAAAATGTTTCTGTTCTGAATGTTCGATGTTGTCAGCATTCGCTGAACTGGGATCGATATTAGAACATTCGAAGTTCTGAAACTTCAATGTTCTAATATAGACCCAATATTTATCTAATAAATTTTGCTGTTTCTGCCATGCTATTCCTTTATGTGTTACATCAGATGTTCTGGAACAAATGGTTTGCATTTCTTTTCTTACATACATATTTTGTTAGTGTAATATGTGTTTAAAAAAAGAAATGTAAACCATTTGTTCCAGAACATCTAATGTAACACATAAAAGAATAGCATGGCAGAAACAGCAAAATTTATTAGATAAATACATATTTTGTTAGTGTAATAGTACTGTGGTGGTGGTGCTGTGGTAGCGTTGTTGCCTCACAGTAAGACGTCATGTTCGATTCTCAGCTAAAGCGTCTTCTGCATGGAGACATGCGTGAATGGGCGTACCTTCGTTGAAGGTTGTGCATCAGGGCCAGCAACTCGGCAAGTAAAAATCTACTGCCAATCATTAGCGGACCGGAGTTCCGCTGTGACGACCCCTAACTGGGAAAAGCCAAAAGACACAACAACAACATTTTGTTAGTGTAATAAAATCAACAAACATAAGAGCCTGCTTATTTTTCCAATTCAATGTAATAATCTTTCGAGCAATAGCTAAAATTGACCAAAGAACAGGTAACTGGTATTTGAGAATCACATTTGGGATAGGTACATTAAATAATATCAATGAGCTAGTAATTTGACAGTTATCTGACCACAAAGCTTTTATAAAATGTCTAAAATCACTCCAATAATGTGTGAGAGTTTTACATTTGATGAACATATGAAGCCAGTTGGCTTTGAGAATTTCACCACATCCAACATTTAGTTTCTTTACTTTTGGTTATAAATTCAGTTCTGTGTGTGGTATAAAAACTTCTACGAATAAATTTCCAGGTATATAATTTCCGATATAGTGATGATGAGGTGCTGTTAATTGATTTTAGTAATTGTTTCTTATTTTCATTTGACAAAGGTTCTCCATTAATCATCATAGAGTAATTCCAAAAAGCTGGGTCAAATGTAAGCAATTCATCACGTACGATATGGGTGATATGCTCAGTTTGTGTTCAATGTTCATCGAATTATAACATATGAATAATTGTAATAACCTTAGTATAGAATCAGTTTTGAGATTTATTGATATTCTCACTTTACTTTCAATAAATTGTTGTAATGATTGTACACATAACCAGTTATCTTGACTAGCATTATATCTGGCTAGAAGAACATGTATTTACTGAATGTTCTTTTTATCTATGAATTGGTGCCAGAATATTAAGTCATTTTCTTTAAGGTTCAACATTTTATTACTATTAAAGGAATCTAAACAATCTGGAGTATAGGCTATAGGAAATATAAGAAATAGTGTTTGTTTTAAGCTATAATTATTATCGATTATGTTTTTGAAGATGTAAAAGATTTGATTTATACCATATGGAAAGTGGCTAAATCTCTTATTATATAGACAATACTCATGAAGTATCCAGTATATTTTGCTGATTCTGAATGATTCATTAAACTGGGTTTCCACATTTCTATTACGACTTATATGAATCTCATGTAGCTGTTTCCAACTAGATGTATATAGATGTGTTATCCAATGTAATATTATATTGATAATAATAGATTTGGAGTACAATTCTGTATTAGGAACTCCAATCCCATTACTATTCCAGGCTCTAACATGCCATTTGTGTGCTATTCTTGGTTTTTGTGTAAACCAAAGAAATGTAAGTAATAAGGAATCTATTTGGTTAAAGATTTTTTAGGTTGGGTTAAAATCAGTGACAGTGTACAAAATAATCATTTTTATTAATGCAAGTCTGTTTTCCATAGTGAAAACCATTTTGTTCCATTTTTTAGTTAACTCACTAACTGTAATTAATAGATTGGTATAATTTAATGTAACAGTCTCTTTCCATGTATTTTTATACTAATCCCTAAATAAACTATGATATCATTTTCCCAATTAAATGTATTATACTTTTAAGAATAAGGGTGATGTGCAGAGCTGTAGTAACTACAGAGGGATTAAATTGATCAGTCTCAGCATGAAGTTATGGGAAAGAGTAGTGGAAGCAAGGTTAAGAAGGGACGCAATGATTAGTGATCAGCAGTATGGTTTCATGCTGGGAAAGAGCACTACAGATGCGATCTTTGCTCTGAGAGTGTTGATAGAGAAGTACAGAGAATGTCAGAAGGAGTTGCATTGTGTTTTTGTAGACATAGAGAAAGCATATGACAGGGTGCCTAGAGAGGAGTTGTGGTAGTGTATGAGGAAGTCAGGAGTGTCAGAAAAGTATGTAAGAGTGGTACAGGATATGTACGAGGGTAGTGTGACAGCGGTGAGGTCTGCGGTGGGAGTGACGGATGCGTTTAAGGTGGAGGTGGGGTTACATCAAGGATCACCTCTGAGCCCTTTCTTATTTGCAATGGTGATGGACAGGTTGACAGATGAGATCAGACAGGAGTCCCCGTGGACTATGATGTTTGCAGATGACATTGTGATCTGTAGTGAGGGTAGGGAACAGGTGGAGGAGACCCTGGAGAGATGGAGATATGCTCTAGAATGAAGAGGAATGAAGGTCAGCAGGACTAAGACAGAATATATGTGTGTGAACGACAGGGAAGATAGAGGAATGGTGAGGATGCAAGGAGTAGAGGTGGCAAAGGTTAATGAGTTTAAATACTTGGGGTCAATAGTTCAGAGTAACGGTGAGTGTGGAAGAGAGGTGAAGAAGAGAGTACAGGCAGGATGGTGTGGGTGGAGAAGAGTGTCAGGAGTGATTTGTGATAGACGAGTACCTGTAAGAGTGAAAGGGAAGGTCTACAAGAGGGTAGTGAGACCAGCTAGGTTATATGGGTTGGAGACAGTGGCATTGACAAAAAGGCAGGAGTTTGAGCTGGATGTGGCAGAATTAAAGATGTTAAGATTTGCACTGGGTGTGACGAGGGTGGACAGGAATAGGAATAAGTATATTAGAGGGTCAGCCCAGGTTGGAAGGTTTGGAGACAAAGCCAGAGAGGCACAATTACATTGGTTTGGACATGTGCTGAGGAGGGATGCTGAGTATATTGGGAAAAATATGCTAAGGATGAAGCCACCAGGTAACAGGAAAAGAGGAAGGCCTAAGATAAGGTTTATGGATGTGGTGAGAGAGGACATGCAGGTGGTTGGTGTGACAGAGCAAGATGCAGAGGACAGGAAGAAATGGAAACAGGTGATCTGCTGTGGTGACCCCTAATGGGAACAGCCGAAAGAAGATGATGATGACTTTAGTAGAGTTCTATTTGTTTTCTTATTCATTAATAATGTTTTGGTTTTATTTTGGTTAAATTTTAGCCCTTATATTTTCCCAAATTGATTCATAGCATTTATAATATATTGTATAGAAATATTTATATCACTAGAAGTTAGTAAAATATTGTTCGTAAATAGCTGGATTTTTGGACAGTATTTCTCATTTATGTAAAATCCTTTTATGTTGATATATTTTTTAATATATGAAGCAAAAGGTTCAACCAATAGGGCGAATAATAATGGGAACATTGGGCATCCTTGTCTAGTCCCTTTCTAGATGCTTAATGAGGATGATAAGCATGAACCAATTTTAACATATGCTTGTGATTTGTTGTGTATTTTCAATATTAAGTTAGTAAAATGTGGGGGAAAATTATAACCATCAAAAATGTTATGTAAATATGACCAGCTAATGGAGTTGGACACTTTGTCTATATCCATACTTATAACAGTTAGTTGCTTCTTGGTTTTGTTTTCAATATCTATTAAAGATAATTTAATAATATTATCATGAACTTTCCTATGTAAGATAAAACCTGTTTGGTCATAATATATTAAATTGGGTAATATATTCTTTAATCTCTTAGCCAAGACGGACATAAAAAGTTTATAATCAATGTTTAATAAGGAAATAGGTCTATATGATGCACATAATTTGGGATCTTTACCTTGTTTCAAAATAAGAAAAATTATTGAGTACTTCTAAGAAGAGGAGATTATTAATTCTTATTTAACCATGGAGAAAATATTTAATAAAGATCTTTATTATGTAATCTGGAAGAATCTTATACATTTCTGGGATTATCCCATCCAGTCCTGGGGCTTTATTGTCCTTTAGGTTTTTAATTTGTTCTTTCACTTTTGTTAATGTTATTTGATTATTTAGAATGTTGTTTTGTTGATTTGATAAATTAGTATATATATTTTCCTGAATAAATGTATCTACCATATTGTCTGTCTCTAGAGGTGAAAGTGTGTCATTAATTTATCTATAATATACTTTAAATGCTTCTAATATACCTCTTAGATCAGTTGTTCTTTTAACTAAGTTATTACTCCTATATTTGATTTCATTAATATGATTTTGTTTACTGATTTGCTTGGATCTGATGGCCAATTTATGTAAATGTCTAGGGTTTACAGAATAGGATTATGATTTTAGTTTTTCTAAGTTTATAGCAACTTTGTGATTTATTATTTCTAAGTATTTTTGATTTAAGTTAGATATTTCTATGTGTACTGCTTTATTATTTGAGTTTAAATTTAGTTTCAACTTATCTATTTTGATTTGTAGTTCTGATAGTTCTTTGTCCCATTCTTTTCTTTTTTGAAGGTACCAGACTTTAACTCTGCCATACAGATAACCTTTTAATGCATCCCATAATATAATGTCTGGTACCTCTCCATTATTGTTGATGTCTACAAATGTATCTATTTCTTTTAGAATCCATTCTCTAAAGCCTTTTATTTTTGTTATAGGTGGTGGTATTCCTTGTAAAATTATCAAATCATCATTCTTCACAGCCAAACTAAAAAAAAGGCATTATGGTCAGAAAGTGGGCATGACACTATTAAGGCATCACTTATTTTTGAATAAAGGCTATTTGAAATAAAAATCTTGTCAATATTTGTGTGCCGAATCTGAATGAATAGTGTGTATAGTTAAGTGAATTTTGTACTCTTAAATTGTATATGCCTCTGAGATTCATTGAGGCAGTAACATTATTTAGTTTCTTAGCTTGTGTTGTTAATTTAACTTTACTGCTTTTAGAAGTATCTTTATCTGTTAATAAGTAATTGAAATCTCCTGCCAATATAAATTTCCCTTTGCATATAATGCTATGGTATCCAGATATTTATTTACATATTTAGTTCCTAACCCAGGGATCCAATAAGAATTTACCAATGTGAAGCATTTCCTATTAATTTCCAGCACCACTAAACTTAACATGCCATCCTTATCAGAAAATTAGTTTAATATTTTAGGAATTATGTAAGTGTTATTCCACAGTATAAGGGTGCCTCTTCTTTTGGACTTATAACAAGAATCAGAAGTACTGTACAACCATTAAAGGATAGTTTCTGTAAATCTTTCTTCAATAAATGACTTTCTTGTAAGAAAATTATCTGTGCTTTATGCATTTTGATAAACTTAAGCAAACCAGCTCTTTTGATATTATTTAAACATTATATTAACATTTAATGTAAGCATTTATAAAGCATCATACACTTGAATTATATTTAGAACATCTATAATACATCTCATATGCAACATCCTGAAATATCTCATGGAATTATTTATCATGGATGAACTAATGACTTCTGAAACCAATAACTATATACACATACAAACATGGAACATAATGTTCCAGGTTTGGTTAAAAGTTTAACCAAACCACCCACTTTCCCCATCTCACACACCAATTACATCACAGTTAGCTTCTGCTTTAATCATATAAAGTATAAGCTATAAAACACTTTTAAAGTAACCCGATCAAACATGAACTTAGGACATGCACTATTCAATTGCAGTAGAACCATTTTCAATAGTGCATATAATCAATCATACTATAGTGTAACAATGTGAGGTCAACTTCACCATATGAAACCTATCTTCGCGCGGGTCTCGGATAAAAACTTCTTATATTAATTATACTTAGTTCTCTTCTGTGTTTATAACCTTAGAGATATAATACTAATATACTTCCTGCTTCATACAAGGTTAAAACTAATGAGAGAAAAAGAAAAAAAAGCACTGTTCTGTGGATAATGTTTAAACAGTTTAAAACTATGATATATGTACTGACAATTAGTCATATTTATAGTCATTTATCAAATCTGCATGTGCAGTCCTTTAAAAAATCTGAATAATTTCAATATATCTTACAGTGCAACTAACATTGAATGTAATGCATTTTATCAGGTATGACCTTATAAAAGATATGTCTACTTAGTTATGTATGCAGTAATAATAAATACCTGTATATAACTAAAATTTATGTTCACTTCACATGCTATCTATTTATATAATCAGCATTACTATTTTATTTTCATTTATAGGCATGCCATCTGTCATCATCTTTACTTCCCACCTTCCTTCACTGTTTCTCATAAAACAAAGTCATACATTAGCTTTAATTTACTGTTTTTAGCTCTAAACTAAACAGATAGTCACAATATTGACTCTGGTTTCTTTTGAATGCTTTTTTATAACAGTTCCATACCTTTTAAAGCTTTTGAACTAGGATTTTACTTAAAATTCACATCTTTCCCTTTCAAATTTTGTCTGTGGCTTCATTTCCGCTGTGTGTGGGGTAAAAAGTCATATGATGTCACCATTCCATGTTTCCTTGCTTCTAGCTTCTCAAACTCATTGCTGGTGCCTTATACATGCTCACACTTGTTTAAAACAGCCACAGAAGCTAAAAAAGAAGCGTTTCAGTGGGAAATACAAAATATGAACCTTTTCTTGCTCCTGTGAGAAAAAAAATGCATGAGCAGCCTCAACAGTACCAAATACCGATGTCCCATATTTAACGAGTCTAGCAAAGCCACATTTTCTCTTCAGAACAACAACTTACATCCATAATGCTTATTGAAGTTATCTGTTTACATTAAACAACTTATATCTGTCAGCCAGCATGAATACAACATCTATTTCCCTATTATAGTCCGATATGCAGTTAGTTAAGTAATTAGATGGTTACTTATCATAAAATAAGCATTTCATTCATATCATTAAGAAAACATAATATTTTTGTGTTAACTGTACCTAATAATAATAAAGACAATTTTGATACATGACCCCTATGCAGTATGATCCCAAAAGCATACTTAGTATGTACTATAACATTACCCCGCCATTCACACACATGAATATATTTTCATTAAGATATCATTTAGCAATGATATTACTGAATAACTTTGAACCCCTAGTGAGCATATTATTAAGTTAATTAGGACAATCAGATAATACGCAGAAAAGAGATTAAAAAAAAAACAAAGTTTTACCTTTACCTTCTTGATGTTTCCCAGTCATAAACTAAGCAATGCATCTTGCAGTAAAGAACTTACATTAACAATATCTTATTTATTTGTCCTTTAGTTTTTTTTTATTTGCTCCTTCTTTGACAGTCCATCCACTTTTTGTTGCATGTCTCTTCCGACTTTGTGTATACCAATCCATATCTTCTATATCAGTTAGTATTTTTTTCTTATGGATAAAATCCATGGCTTCTGGTAGTGAGATGAAGATCTTCTCACCATCTGGTAGAAATATTTTTATCCTGGTAGGAAAAAGTATTTGAGCCTTGATGTTGGACTTTTTGCGGGATTTTATTAAGGGAACACATTATTTTCTTCTAGAGATGACAGAAGAGGTGTAATCATTGTCAAAACTAATGTTTCTTTCCTTTATCTTGATAGGAGAGTTTGTCCATGTAGACTTTGGTACCAAATCCATATCTCAGGAAGACAAAAATCTGAAAATGATGGATCTGGGGTTAGAAGATACTGTACTTGAAGTCGGTTTTGATAAAGACCTGTGGGCTTTTTCAATTCCGAATGAAAGAGATTCTGGCAAATGTAATGCTGTAGGTAACCATTTGTTAAGAAATTGTGTCATATTATTGCCGCCTTCTTTTTCTGGTACTCCATAAATTCTGGTATTATTTCTCCTTGACCTAATTTCTAGGTCTTCCAGTTTTTCTAGTAATTTTGCATTCTGTTTCAAAAGAAAATCATTGTGGCTCTCACACTCTGTCAGTCTGCCATCCAGATCAGTTACAGTTTCTTCAATAGAAGATATTTGTTCAGAATTTTTTTTTATTACCTCATTTAGAATGTCCGACTGCTTGCTACAGCCCTGTTTTATAATGTCAGTTTTCTTCTCCAGTTTATCCATTTTGAGAGATAGTTCTTGGATATTTGTTATTATAACTTATAACTCCTTTTTCACCACACTCTCCTGATGTGAGTTCTTTGCATTACTCATACTTGAATCCCTTGTAGAAAACTTATTCTCAGGAAAAAGTAATAAAACCTTCTATTTCTGTACTAATTTTTGAAAAATAATAAGTCATACACTTATGTATCTTCTCATATATATTTGAGTAGTTTTCTTAAAAAATGAGCTTAAAGTTCCTGTCAGAATCATATATTACAAGCAGAACTACAGTTCTGTGCTGCTAGCAGTCTGGCATCTTGGCCATGCCCCTATCATCACGTCTTCTGACATGCATTTTTCCATAATTCATATTGCTATTTTTTATCATAGGTTCACAGGTTTGACATATGACTTTTTGCTCATGAAGAAACCTGGCTACAGTTATATCATGAATTAAATTACTACTACACTGCTTTATCTTCAGTAACACTTTATTCCACAGACGTGGGAGTCTGTGTAATGTATCTGTCCATTTTGTTGGTAACAACACTAATGGAAATTTTTAGTATGCATCAACATGCATGACTGCATTATTAAAAAGAAAATCTCAGTGCCTTAAGACCAGGGTGAAATCATCCCTTAGCAGTCTATATGAAACATGTGCTCTACTAGTCTGTTAGAGTACTCTATATTACTATACCTCTCTCTTTTTTTCACAAGAAACCTTTCTATTATTTCCCATTGAATGAGTTTAGGAAGCTACACAGTAATTCACAATATTCAATAGCAGGAGAGATGAGGGAGACGTAATGTGGGACAATGACTACCTTTCATAATTTGATGTGTCACTGTTAACCCTTACCAGCAACACTGTCATCTCACTGGATGAATCTAAATAAATTCTCCTTAATCCCTTTTTCTTTACCACTATGTGTCTTGGTCTGCTGGGCTCTGTCACCATCTCTGTCACCATCTATGCCTCTCCTTTTCATATTGCGCACTCAAAATAAGTGAAAATAAGGGAATTCTTGTCATGGAGGTAGTCATGTGTGTCACTACTTTTTTGGCTTGCAGGCAGTTTTGTAAGTAAGCTATCTTAATGTACATATGGTTCATAGGTTCAGGTCTTTTTGTACTTGAAATGCTAGACCTTTCAACTGACTCAGATTTAGTGTGATTTGTTAACTTCACTAATACCATGGGTTCTTTCATCGGTTTTGGGATTCCTGTCTCACTCAACTGAATTTGGCAAATGGTCTGCATGCTCTGCCACTTGCTTCTAAGTCCAGTTTAAGAAGCTGCAAGTTGGAAGGATCTCTTCTTTACAGAATCACAATTCTTTATCAGATTATGAAGTAGGAAATATATTTAATTCAGACAAAACTACACAAAATGAAGTATAGTTTCATTATGACCCAGCAGGCCAACTTCTCCCTGCCAAGCTAAGAAAAAAGCAGCAGTCAGCTAGATTCTTTCAGTGACACCTGATCCATCCACTTGATATTCCTGCAGTTCACTTCCCTTCCTTAAAGATTTTATTTTTTTTCTAATCTATTCGTGAACATAGTATTTTATTGCCAGACAGCTGTGTAACCGTGTCTCACATCCATCACAGTGTGTGATACAGAAAATACATTGCTTATTTTATTTTATTAATTATTGCTTATTGTGCTGAAGACTTAGCTTTCAGCTGTCCCTGGTTTTAGAAAACATCACTGATTTTGCCTCATATTTTTGCCTTGTTTTGCTGCAATCTTTTTATTATTATTATTTTTTTTTTTTTTGCGATTTTCTGGTAATACTAAAAGTTAGACTTTCAAAGTTCTTATTCTTCAGAAATTTCATGTTGATGCAAAATCTGTTGTTCTATTATTAACTAAGCATAATAAAGACTGACCCTGTTTTTGGGCCATTGGTCCCCATTTTTTACTGACTTTGTCACTATTTTTTTTTTTTGCTACTGATTCTTGAACAAAGAAGTTGAGATCTATGCTGCAAGTATGTGTATATATGAATGTATGTGTGGGCTCCCTATGTAAAGAAACAGTACTACAAATTGTGAATTATGAAGATGCACATCTCTGATATTCTGTGGTCATAGTTTAACATAATTTTAACAATGGCTTGGAGCATGTCCACTGCAGTCATTCATTAAGGCAGGCTGATAAAATGAGCATTTATTATTTTATTTGCATTTGTGTTCTGAGAAATTATGACTGTTGAGAATTGTGTGCATAAGTATGTAATTGTGAGCATGTTCAAACCTGTGTGCATGAGCTTTTCTGAAGTATGTTGTATTGATGGTGGTTTACTGATCTTGCCTTGTGGCTGTGGTTTCATAGCCCTAATTATAGATGTTATAATCTGTTGATGCCTGGATAGTAACTTATTAACCATTACATGTGCTGTAGATGTTCAGTACTGTGAGTGAGAGCTTGTGGTGCTACCTTAGCATGTCATGACTTGTGATGGTGACCACCAGACTAAGAAAGCACTTGGCACTGCTCACATACTGGGTCTTGTTAAGGCAGCAACAAGATGGCATTAGAGGCAGGAAGCAATCTTCATAATTTTGGGGGCAATGTACAGCCTGTAATAATTCTGAGATGAACCATCATTTGGGTGGAGGGGACAATGTGGATGATTTAGGACTTTAGAAAACAAACTGGAAAAAAAATAGCTAAATTCCCGGGTCTCTGCCTTCAGTTTTGCAGAACATTCTTGTTTTCATCTGACATACTTGCCTGGCTGTCCTTCATAAATATTTTGATTTTGTATAAACAACTGGGAATTACATTCAGTCAAAAATGCAAGGCATTGGAGCATACATTTACTGAAATAAAAAAATAAATAAATAAAGAAGCAGAAAGGAAAGAAAATAAGACTGAATTTCTTTCCTTGCATTTTTTCTTCAGGCCATCATTGGGGTAAAAGGTTAATAAAAGTCTAAAATGCACCTCCAGCATCTAGAACCTCCATGGCTTCTGGGGGCCTAGCAATCTCTAGGCCCTTGGCTTAATTCACTTACTTCCTTTGTAGTAATTACAGAGCAGTCCTGTTCAGTTAGGATGTATTGAAATGATACTGCAACAAGCACATTTGAAGAAAAAGACTGAATTTCTTTTCTTAATCAGGATTTTTTCAGGCCATCATTGAATTAAACAGTTTGTTTAAAAACTCATAAATGCACCTCAGACCATATAGGACCCCTATGGCTTTTGGGGGCCTAGCCAGAGTCCTGGTTTGATGAAGTTATTCCTTCTACAGTTATCAGAGTGTGGTCTTGACTAGTTAGGATGTGTTGAATAAATGAATAAATGTAAGACAAAAATGAATAGTAAGGCAAACTGTGAGGAAAGGAAGAAAACAGTAATCTGGATAGTGCAAATATACCTAAATGGGGGGGGGGGGGGGGGGACTAGGAAGGTACCAGGTGATGTGCATGGGAGGTACCATAGAGCTCTTCACCTAGGTAGCCAGTTCACCTAAGTCTAGCCCTGCCGTAGAGAGAGCTAATCTATGAAGCATTCTTTGGTGATAGTTATCAAAGTTGCTCCTACTGCCTGCCAGGAGATATAAACAATGAGTGGGATAGTTTGTTGATTAATAATTTGATTCTGTTTAAAAAATGGCAAAAACAATGATGTCTACCAAGGACCATGTTTTTGCCAAGCCATGGATTGTTTTTCATGGCAAATGAGGGGTTAGTGATGCCAGAGTTACATTCTTTTTTTTAAAAGATCTGAATAAACATATCCCCTTCACTTCTTACATTAACATTTTGCACTCTGTCCCAGTAAGAATAAGAGTCAGCTTTGAGTAATCTGGTGACCCATCATGCCTTTTAAAAATGTAATTAGCAAAAGATTGAATGGTCACAAAGATATGTGATTCTACAAGAATGTAGAAGTCCCCTTGTACCTGACAGGATTGCTGATATACTGGTACAAATTTCTATTTATAAAAAAAGAATGCATATGCATGTACTTTTACTCCCCAAAATAATCATAGAGAACCTTGTGCACCATATGTTATTATGCTGCTCAGTCTGAAACTTCAGCAGAAATTTGGTTAAGGCTTTTGCTGTGTGCAAAAATGCATTGTTTACATTTATTTATTTATTTATTTATATTCATTTTCAATTAATATATATGACTATCCAGCCTGTCCACTACCCCACTAACCCATATGATGCCCCATCTCAAATGGTAATAGCCATTGCTTGTGGGAGTGAGAGTCAATTAGTGATGTGTTGTCATCAAGGGTGCGCTGATATTTGTGATGTAATTACCTAGCTTTTCTGTTTGTGCATCTCAGCAACTACTTCCAGACAAAATAAACAACGGATGCAAAATGGTAAAACCACTCATTAAGCATGTGTCTGTCCTTCACTGGAAGCCATTATACCTCTCTAGGAAGGTAATACATTCTTCTAGGTTCCCCATTTAGCACTGGAGAATCACACGCACATCCATCCTTTCTTTGGATGTGTGCCAATAATAAATTCTCGTCCTACATGCCAAGTGCTAAATTGCCATAGTCATTGCTCAGAGCTTGGATTTAACGGCTACAGTCAGCACTTGGTTTCATCATACATTGGAGCTGTGACATCCTTGCACTGGCCTAGTAATCAAGGAGCCTCAATCCTCACCACTGGCAACAGCTAGGGGATGTACACACTGGGAGGATGACAAGTACACATACAGTAAAGTACAATTTCCCTTAAGAGCACACAGAGACCACAGTCAGTCTGGGCCTGGTTTCTGCCTCTTTCTCCAGATTTCCAATAAGACAACCCACTGGTACAGCTATAGGGTTGAGATCTCAGCCAAGTAGCCAAGCTAAGACCTCCAGCACACTCTCTGTCCAACCAGTGCTTCATGTCCCTGCCCAAGTAGCTGACACACATTGTGTTTGTGTATAAATCAAATCTCAAACACACCTGGGAAAGGCTGGTACAGGTTTATTAGCTATGCCCCCTTTTGCCCAGACTATTAGGTAGTTCCAACTGCCACCAACCACTACGTATCAGCTACTTAAGGCCCTTAACAAAAGGTGTTCAATCCTACTGTGTAATGTTACTATTATCCAAATGGTAGTCTGACCAAGCAAGGCTATTGGAGTGGCCTGTACTGTGTCACCAAATAGATAAATAAATGCAAGTGTTCTAAGAGCTTAAATATGTCACACAAACATCAGACACATAGATAGGTTTAAATATATTTAATAATAAATAATAAAAGAACAAGACAATACTCAGTACACAAACAGAGTTACTTCAGAGTTCAAAATCACAGGAAATATTCTAAAGCAACATTGCAGGACGGTCTCAAATAAATACAGAAAACATCTAAACTAATCTTTACTATATTCCTATCTATATCTAAAAGGGATAGTATGCTGTAAATCTTACTTACAGAGAAAGGCAAGTGCAGATGATGGTGATGAGTGGATGTTTCCAGGCCAAAGACAAAATACAAAATGCACAGTCCCTCTCTGAGAGAGTTCTTAAATTAATAACAAATATTACTGCTGGGCTATCTTGGATGACATCATTTTTGTCACCTGACTTAAGTTCCCAAGCTAAGTAGAAACTGAAAGAATTTAACATCTCTGTGTTAAAATATATATCTCTCAGAAGTTTGCACATCTTGAAAGTCATAAAACAATAAAACACTTACAAAATAATGCAGAAGGCACCCTAGTTCTAGGCATGCGGTCTCCTTGCTGCATTGAAACCAACTTTTATAGCACAATCATAAAGAAATTTAATTTCAACTTTTTTCTTGAAGTTTTGTAAGTTAATCTTCTATGCTCCAGCAGGGTATGCTGTAGTTACATTCTTGAAGCTCAGTACTCTACAAACCCTGTTCAACAAATACTTCTGTATAAATCATATCAATATTCACAAATGACATAGAATTATTTACAAAATTCCAGATAGCTGGGCTGGCAGTGTCACATCCCCCCCCCCAAAAAAAAAAAAACATTTCAAGCTAGTTTTTCAAGTTGTTGTGTCTTTCGGCTTTTCCCGGTTAGGGGTCGCCACAGTGGAACTCCGGTCCATTAATGATTGGCAGTAGATTTTTACATACCGAGTTACTGGCCCAGATGCACAACCTTCAACGAAGGTATGCCCATTCATGCATGTCTCCACACAGAAGACGCTTTAGCTGAGAATCGAACAGGATGTCTTACTGTGAGGCGACAACGCTACCGCAGCACCCCAACCGCAGTCTAGCTTTTCAAGTGACCCTTGAAAAACATTGCTTGAGAGGGTTGATCCCATTTGGGAATATCTTACCCCATTCCCTGTCTTGATAGCCCATCTGCGTTGGCATTGCTAACCCCACTGCGGTGCTGCACTGTCATATCATATGCTTGCATCCCCAGGCTCCACCTTAGTAACTTGGCATTTTGCTGGCTGGCTCAATGTAGCCATGTTTAAGGATTGTGGTCTGTAACTACAGTGAATTTCCTTCCATACAGATCAGGCTGAAGTTTCTGCAGTGCCTACACTATGGCTAGGCCTTTCTTTTCTACAACTGCATAGTATTCCTCCCTAGGTTGGAGCTGACAACTGAGATATACCACTGGATGCTCTTCTCCAAATGAAGAAACCTGGCTAAGTACAGCTCCCACCCCCATCGTTTGAAGCATCCACCTGCACAACAAATTCTTTGCTGTAATCTGGACTGGCTAACATAGGGAGTCCTCCCAAAGCTCCTTTAATCTTCTGGAATGCCTGTTCTCATGCTGGGGTCCACACTACCTTATCTGGCTTGTTTTTCCTTGTCAGGTCTGTGAGGGGCGCAGCTATGGTACTATAATTGGAGACAAACCTTCTGTAGTAACCTGCTGTCCCTAAGAATGCCCTCATCTGCTTTTTGGTAACGGACAGGCCATGCCTGAATGGCTTCCACTTTGGCAGCTTCTGGCCTGATCTTACCACTCCCCATTCTATGTCCCAGGTAGGATAACTCTGCCATACCCACCTGAAATTTGCTGATGTTAATGGTCAACCCTGCCCTCTGTAGTCTGCCCATCACCTCCCCGACATGCTGAAGGTGCTCTTGCCAGGAATGGCTGCAGATGGCAATATCATCTACGTAAGCAAGGCCAAAATTTCCTGCTCCTGCTAGGGTATGATCTACCAGCCTCTGGAAAGTCACTAGTGCATTTTACATCCCAAAGGGCATCTTCATGAACTCATACAAGCCAAAAGAAGTTACATAGGCTGACCTCTTCCTAGCACTGAGAGTCAAGGTCACCTGCCAGTAACCCTTGGTAAGATCAGTAGTGATAAGATACTTATCCCCACCCAGCTGCTCTAGGGCTTCATCTGTCCTAGGTATGGGGTAAGTATCAGAGTCTGTGGGACTATTTAATTTCCTGTAGTCCACACAGAACTGGTGCTGCCATCCTTCTTTGGTACCAGCACCACTGGGGAGGTGAAGGGACTGCTGGACTCCTGAATTACCCCTAGTTCCAACATTTCCTGTATCTTCTCACTCAGAGTCTGTTTGACTCTCTCAGGCATCCTATAAGAGGCCTGCTTAGTAGGCCTTTGACATCCTCTATCCACATGATGCTGCACCAGGTGGGTGCACCCTGGTTTCCCAGTGAACATGTCCCCCAACTCCTGCAACACTGCTCAGATTACTTGAACCTGGGTAGGGGATAGCTGCTGGGACATTGATAACCCTTCCACTGAGATGTCAGTCTGAGCCTCAGTGAGGAGATCAGTCACCAGATCTCCCTCAGACTCCTCCTGCCCTCCACTTAAAATACTCAGTGCAAGGGCCTCCCTATCATGGTAAGATTTCATCATGTTATCATGGTACAATTTGTGCCCCTGTCTCCTGTCTAGCTGCCTCCTGCCTAGCAGTTCTACAATGACGTTAACATCACTGACCTTCCTTACCACTTTGTAGTGCCTGCAGCTTGTTGTGTCTGACAGCAATGAGAACCATTACCTGCTTTCCCACAACACACTCTCTAGCTCAAACATTCCTGTCATACCAGACCTTTTTCTGCTGCTGGGCTTCTGCCAGGTTCTCATGGGCCAAGCCCACGAGTTCCCTGAGTCTTTTCCTGAGGTTTAGGACATATGCCACAACAGACTCCTTGTGGGATTTACATGCACCCTCCCACTCATCTTGAATTAGATCTAGAGCTCCCCTCACCCTATGCCCATACAGCAATTCAAAGGGTGAAAAACCTGTGGATTTCTGGGGAATCTCTCTGTAAGCAAACAGATTGGGCAAACATTTGTCCCGCTCCATCTTGAACTGGTCTGCAAATGCCCATAGCATCATCTTGAGTGTAGAGTTTAACCTCTCAACAAGACCATTAGTCTGGGAATGGTAGGAGTGGTCTTTAGGTGCTTCATCCCACAGTGCTTCCCCAGGCAAGCCAGCAGGTCTGACATGAAATTGGCACCTCTGTCAGTCAGTATTTCTTTTGGGGCACCTATACTGCTGAAAATCTCTAACAAAGCATTTCCCACCTTCTCTGTCTTAATGGAGGACAGCACCACTGCTTCAGGGTATCTGGTAGCATAATCTACTACCACTAAGATATACTTTTTTCCTGTGGAACCTGGAGTACTTAGAGGCCCCACAATATCCATAGCTACCCTCTGAAATGATTCCTCAATCACAGGCAAAGGCATCAAAGGAGCTTTCACCTTGTCTCCTGCTTTTCCTACCTTTTGGCACTGCTCACAGGTCCTGCAGTACCCTGTTACATCTCTGGAAATCCCAGGCCAATAAAACTTCTGCGTAATACCTCTCTTTGTACATTTTATGCCCATATGACTGCAAAGGGAATATCATGGGCTATGCCTGGAAGTGCCAGACAGTAGGATCTGGGTACTACCAACTGCTGTATTCTCTCACCCTCTAGCCCTCCCCAGGAGTCCACTCTCTATACAGTAATCATTTGTCCCAGTATACAGATCCCCCCTTCCCTTGAGAATTAGGTGCTTCACTAGCTTTCACCCTCAGGCCTTGTAATGTAGGGTGTGAGAGCTGAGCCTGTCTCAACTCTCTCTTAGTAACCCTTCCCAGCTCCCCTTCCACAGGAAGTCTGGTATTCTCTGACAGCAGACAGCAGAGGCTCACTGTCAGCCTAGGTACTGCTACTCACCTCTGCCCTTGCAGTCACTCTGTCCAAGGGAACATTGGTACCCACAAGCAGCTGTGGCTCACCTTCAGGCTCACTGCTATATGGTAGCTCCATCCTTGAAGTAACCACCTCACCAGTCTTGGCTGCAAGCGTGCAGTCTTTCTTGGTCTCCTCCAGGCTACCATATCCACATGCTTGTCACCAAGCCTGACTGCATGTAACTGCATGCACACAGGGTACTGCATTATCAAAATCATTCCCTATCAGGACATCTGCAGGCATATCCTCAAACACACCCACTTGCTGGCTTCCATTACCACTCTCCCAGTCAAGGTGAACCCTATCCAAAGATATTTGGAATGGGGTTCCTCCTAATCTCTGACTAGAGTAGACTGCCCAAGCAAGTAGTCCTCCTCTGTTACCATTGCAGACCTCACAATGGTTAGGTCAAAAGCTGTGTCTCCTTTAGCAGTGTTCTCTTTTCCATCTACTAAGATGGAATATAACCTATTGTGGTAGTTTGGCATCCTTGTTGTCTCAAGACAACTTACTGCTGGCATTTTGTCATTCCCACTTACTGGCTCTTCCACCTTTTGTTCCCACCTTGTCTCCTTGAACATATATATGATACATGCCCCCACTGCTTGCATTTAAGACATTTAACCCTTGGTTCTCGATGTGTATCTGGACTAGTGGCTTCCCCTGCTATTAGCAGACTCTTTTGGGGCAGTCTGGGCTGCCCACCATAGACTCCCTTAGACCCAGCAGCACTGAGTGTCCCTTTCCTGTGCAGTGATGCACTTCTTGTTTGGTATATGTTTCCCTTCTCCCCCAACTCATTTTCAGTAGTGCATTGTCCATCAGCTAACCAGATTCTCATGTCCTCAGGCAAAGTGCTAAGGGCTTGTTCCCTCATCAAAAGGTCTGCCAGCCCTTCAAAAGTGGTGACCTGACATCCACTCACCCAACTATGAAAATAAGTGCTTAGTTCAGCAATATGTTCACAAACACTTTTATCTGCCTTGCATCTATGCTCACAAAACATTTTTCTAAACATTTTAAAAGACAGTTCTTTACAATATTATAATTTAAGCAGTCAGTATCAGACAATTTAGAAATATTAGTTATAGCTTTTCTATGAAGTAAGGGGGTCTAGAACCATACCCAGAGCCCTTGGTCATCCTTATACTGTTTATATACCCTTTCAAACATATGACTGAAACTATCAAAATTATCCCTCTCTGTAAATTGTGGAAGAAACTTACTGACCTTTGTTGCTTCTGGAGTTCAGTTACTCCCCTTCTCATTACCTCCATGAATCTGGTGAAGAGTCAACATCTCCTTTTCATGTTGCCTCTGCCTCTCATTCTCTTCAGCCTCCAGGCATTGCAGTTTCTCATTTTCCTTAGCCTTCAGATGTCACAGTTTCTCATTTTCCTCAGCCTCTAGATGTGTCAGTCTCTCTGCTGCTTCGATTTCCAAATGCTTGGCCTCCACTTCAAGTCTCTTTAACTCCAGGCAGATTTTTAAGTCCTGTGTGGAAAGGTTAAGCTATCCATTTTCTGAGAGTTGTACAACTCCAAGGCCAGCCTAGTTGTCTTCCTGTTTGCTATTAGGCCAGCCTAGTTGTCTTCCTGTTTTCTATTCTGTGATGCAGCTGTGACTAAAGCTGCAATCATGTCTGCTTTATTCAGGTTGGCATGCACCAGTCCTTTAGTCTGGCAAATATCAGCCAAATGGTTGCTTGTCAGCTTGCCATACTCCTCTGCTGACATGCTTACATGCTCTCTCAAACTAACTAAGCAAATAAAAAAATAAATAAATAAAACAATTGTGATGTGAAACTCTAAATGTTCACTGATTGAGAGTACAAACACCTTCAGTGACTACTGCACACAGGCTACAGAAATTCAATATCCACACCACTACAAGCCAATTAATATGTGATGTGGCTATCTCACCACTGCCAAACAATAAATATGTGATGTGGATATCCCACCACTGTCCATCAATTAATATGTGATGCCCCTGCACTGGCCCAGTAATCAAGGAACTTCAATCCTCACCACTGGCAACAGCTAGTGAATGTACACACCAGGAGGATGACAAGTACACACATAGTGAAGTGCAATTTCCCTTAAGAGCACACAGAGACCACAGTCTGGGGCTGGTTTTTGCCTCTTTCTCCAGATCCCCAATAAGGCTCCCCACTGGCACAGCTATAGGCTTGCAATCTCAGACAAGGGGCCAAGCTAAGACCTCCAGCACCCTCTCTGTCCAACCAGTGCTTCATATCCTTGCCCAAGTAGCTCACACACACACACACACACACACACACACACACACACACACACACACACACACACACATACACAGTTTGAGATTTGATTTATACACAAACACACAGCCAGAAAAGGCTGTAACAGGTTTACTATCTATGCCCCCTTCTGCCCAGACTATAATGTAGTTCTGACTGCCTCCAACCACTACTTATCAACTACTTAAGGTCCTTAACAAAGGGTGTCCAATCCTACTGTGTAATGTTACTATTATCCAAATGGTAGTATGGCCAAGCAAGGCTACTGGAGTGGCCTGTACTGTGTCACCAAATAGATATGCAAGTGCTCTAAGAGCTTAAATATGTCTCACAAATATCAGCCACAAAGATAGGTTTAAATATATTTAATAATAAATAATAAAAGAACAAGACAATACTCAGTACACAAACACAGTTACTTCAGATTTCAAAATCACAGGAAATATTTTAAAACAACATTGCAGGACAGTCTCCTCTAAACTAAACTAATCTTTACTATACTCCTATCTATATCTAATAAAGATATTATGATGCAAATCTTACTTACAGAGCAAGGCAAGTGCAGATGATGATGATGATGAGTGGATGTTTCCAGGTCAAAGACAAAATACAAAATGCACAATCTTTCTCTGAGAGAGTTCTTAAATTAATAACAAATATTACTGCTGGGTTAGTTTGGATTATATCACCTTTTGTCACCTGACTTAAGTTCCCAAGCTAAGCAGAAACTGACAGAATTTAACATCTCTGTGTTAAAAATACATATCTCTCAGAAGTTTGCAGATCTTGAAAGTCATAATACTTACAAAACAATGCAGAAGGCACTCTAGTTCTAGACATCCTGTCTCCTTGCTGCATTGAAACTAATTTTCATAGCACAATCATTAAGCAACTTAATTTCAACTTATTTTCTTGAAGGTTTGCAAGTTAATCTTCTGTGTTCCAGCAGGGTATGCTGTGGTTACATTCTTGAAGCTCAGTACTGTACAAACCCTGTTCAACACATACTTCTGTATAACTCATATTAATATTCAGAAATGACATAGAATTATTTACAAAATTCCAGATAGCTGGACTGGCAGTGTCACAGGAGCAAAAACCTATATCCATAACATGGAGTTAACCTTGAAAGAATTTACCAGTGAAAAGGAGGAAGTAAATTAATAAATTGGCAGTTATGTAAAGCACAAACTAGATTTCATTGGTTTTATTCAGTGACTATAACTAATGGTGCTGTTTGGAAGACTTGCTGTATCATTACATTTTTGCTACAGATCTAGATATTACCACAGTATAAACGAAATATGCACAAAGCATATATTTATTCATTTATTTATGCTTTTACTAATTTAGTTAGCTGACTAGTGTGAAGAAGACCTAGTCCAGAGGTACAGGTACATTGTGAAATACAGAATAATACAATAAAGTGCAATAGCTACAGCTAGAAAGAATACAGTACAAAAACATAATAATTACAGCTGGAGTCAAAAAGATTAACACCAAAAAGAGAATCAACATGTTACATAACATATATAGAACCTATTTGCAACTTGCACAGTGTATGGAATTACAGATATGACTCTAAGGTTAGGAAGCAGTTTCAAGGTCTTTATTTTATTTTATTTATTTACTAAGGTAGATCTGATCCATGGGTACCTTTTTCAGACTCAGTCTGGGAACACTGTCACACAGTAGTCAAATGAGAGGAACTTAAACCTTCTACTGCAGGAAGCAAGTTGTTAACAGTTCACAGACTTAATCTTCTGCAATAATTGCCAAAATAGATAAATACAATAAAAAGAAATAAAATAAAGGAGTCTGTTGTCAAATAGACTAGTTTTAAAACTTCTTTGAATGAAAAAGTAGTATTCAGATTTTGTTTAAACATATTGAATATGTATTCTTGTGTTAATAGTTTTTGTTTGGTCTTTTCCAAAGTTTATTGCCATGAGTATGAAATGAATTTTTTTGTTTAGTGGTATGTGATTCTGTATATAGGAAGCATGGATTTTTACATGAAATGTTTTCTTCGTATCAAATCAAATTAACAGCCTTATAATCATAATAACTGATGCAGGCTTTAATTAATTCACAACTAACCATATGAAGAAGAATAAATCACAAATTAAGATTTTTCCACAAATCAAAAAAAATCAGCTGCTGTTTAGAATTTAACCCCTTGACACTGATAATCAATAGGGTATAGTAAGACTGGATTTATTTTTTATCTTAAATATATCATTCCTAGAATACAAACAAAATTAATAAGTACTCTATGTTAAATCTAATTAAATAGTCATAATTGCTTTAGTAATAGAATTAATTATATTCTTTTCATTGAAAAGATTTCTATAAAAATATTTCAAGCAAAAATTTGCAAAAGAAAATTATATTTGTCACATTTTATAGGATTAAAACTGACAGTACAATTATCTATCTTTGTAAGTTGAATTTGATCTTTTTAAAAAGGTGAAAAATAGATGCCCATGGATAAGTAATCCACTCTCCTTTGCAATATATACCCCATTAAACCTTTCCATCCCCCTGCATTTTTTACTCCAGACTGTCCCTTCCAAAGAAATTTTTATTGCTTATCACTTTTGTAAATCACTGCATTATGTTATTCTTCCTTGTAAAAATCTATCTGTTTAATCTCTTAATCTTATTCCATTTAACTTCAACTTTCTTCTTTTGGTCTTTATCAGATAGAGCAGTCGTTGCCCTTCTCTGAGCTTTTAAATGATTCATTCTAAGCATACTGTCATGTCATGTTATTTAGCCATTAGTTAGCCCTTCCAACTTCTTGCAATAACTGTCCTGACCCAAATGCCTATCAAAATCATTTGTACTCTTTCATAACTTCTCTCGTCCTACCTTACATATCCTGGTAGTATAATTTAACATTCATTTAGTACCACATTCCTAAATATTTCTTCCAGATCTTTAATGCACATTGTTTATTATTCTGTTATCCTTGGACAGCTCCAGAACATATGGATTATGGCTATGTAAGGCTCATTACACTGCCAACATTTTCTACCTTCCTCCATGTCCTGAATCACATGTAGTTGAAGCACGTACATTTATCCTATAATATTGACATTCCTTTGATTCTAGTAAATTTTGTGGGTTCAGGTACCTAGGCAGCGAGACATTTCCCTGCAATACATTTTGGCTGGGGACACATGGCTGAAGTGACATTCAGCTGCAGAGAAATATGGCTGTTTGTTTTCCCCCTGTGAATTTGGTTATTGAAGTTGTAGGTATGACAACACATTCTTCTCTTTGCCCACAGGGAATTTGCAAACAGCCATATTTCTCTGCAGCTGAATGTCACTTCAGCCATGTGTCCCCAGCCAAAATGTATCGCAGGAAAATGTCTCGCTGCCTAGGCGCCTGAACCCAGATTTTGTTTTCCAAATACAAAAAGATAAATTGAACCACTCCACTGGAGGCCACATTAATATAAGTATTTTAGTAGAATACTCACAACTTGCTGAACAATTTTTTATAGAGTCTACCTATCTTCATATCATCTGTACCACGTCAGTTCTTTCTTCTCTTATCAAAGAAATATTGTTATCATGAGTCAACTACAAAACCCTTTCCCTTACCCAAATACTTTTAATAACCAACTTAATTTGTTCAAACTCTAACAAATCTGCTACCCCTGATTTAAACTTGTCCTTAAAATCTTTTCATTTCTAGAAGGAGAGGCTACCTCTCCAATTTCAGTAGACAATAAATCTCTAATCCTCTGGACTCCCATTCTTTGCCAAGATTTTCAATCCCTTGACCAGCATCTCCTGACTATCTGAAACATCTCATGCATGCATACACAAAGACAAAATTTTCTTTATCCTCACTTCCTTTTCATTTTCTGTCTCCATACTCCCAAGTCTATAGTGTCTCTTTGGAGAGATTTGTTTCCTCTATCTATGGGATCCAGAATCCTTCCCTTGTTAGATCACTGATGGTCATTTCCCATTGTCCTCATAAATTTGCAGCTATTGACATAGAGGAGTATAAGAAAAAGTGTGGCATACTTTTAGTCCCCAGATTTTATAGTAATTTCAATTTTCAACCCCATACATATGTGTCATGTGTCTAGTGTTTCTTTTTTAACCATTTACTATTGTCTTAAAAGGGCAGATACCTAAAGAACTTGTTTCCATTGGTAGGATTATCATTTGCACTGCATTTATTCTTCCTACCAAAATATTCCATATGGATACCCTCATATTTATTTAGATTTTTAAAGATTTAGCTTTTCATAATTAACCTTTATGACTCCATTCCAACTTTCTTACACATCAGTCTCTAAACATTCCATTTCTTGCTTCCTCCAATGTTTTCCTTCCTCCACAGGTCTTCCATCTTTTCCAACCCCAACTCAACTATTTTATCTCAGTTACACTCTTATCCTTATTGCTTTTTATTTTTGAAAATCATCTCGACTACATATGAAGAAAATCAAAACTATTTATGACCAGCATGCAGTCAATGGCAAAATGCCTAAACAGATGCCTTTCCCAATGCTTCTATTCAGGGAGACCCTAACTCTCTGTGCTAAGATCACAGTGACAAGAAGATATAATGTGGGTGACAGGTAGCATCCCTATATTATGCCTCTGTTCACCTTTATTAACTTACTTATTTAGTAAGTACTTACTGTACTTGTAAGTTCCCCATTTCTAATAAGGTTTATTTTATGTGCCTTATATAGTGCTTTAATCTACTTCTTAAACTTTACTCCCATCATTTTCACGACAGAACAATGTTTCACTTTTGTATTATACATTGGGAACACTGACATCAAAAACACCAAAGTGGGAATAAGTGCCCAAAACACGAAAACACTGGTAATCCAATAGAGGCATTTCGAAAGTTGACCCACAGTCTTTAAAAATATATATTTAATGAGAAACTGGCAAACATATTGAAAACAGCACCATCAGATGCAGTTTGGATCAAAACGAAAATGCTGTGTACTGTCAAGTGTTTGTGCTGTTTTTATGGTGCTGTTTTCTATGTGTCTGCTGGTTTCCTCATTAAAGAGAAACATTGTTATTCCAGGTAACACTGACATCAAGTTTAAGATTGTTAGACACGAATATTCCCAGATCTTTCTAATACCTGACCATTGGTATGTCATTGTTATCCAGAGCTCAAGGATATTTTTAATTTTCCAAACCACACTAAATTGTGTATTTACTGATATTAAAATCAAATATGTTGGCATCATCTCACTTCAGTATATCATCAAGATCCACTTCTAGTATTCCATGATCTAACACAGAAAGATAATGTTTGCGTTATCCAAAAGTTCAGTAGTAGTAGCATAGATGTCATAAATACATTAAACAGGAAGCAGTCAAGACAGCTATTTGGAGAACTCTTGTTCTAGGACTAGGACTAGTTACTAACAGACCTTCATAATTCTTTCACAAATGGATCTACCCCTGAGCCAGTTAAAGGCCCATTTTGTACTACTGGGGTCACCAGATGGTTTACCATTTGAAAGATGATTTCACAGTGGTGTGTGCAATCAAAAGTCTTTATCAGATCTAGAGATATAAAATTTAATAAATTGTTTTCTAGTCCAGAGGAGCTTTTCTCGCCGGGTCTCTACTGAAAATGAGCCAAAAGCTCAGCCAGACTAACCCGATTAATAAATGTAAAATAAATAAATAAATAAAAAATAAAATAAATAAAGAAATACCTGTAGCGACTAGGTCAATAGTATACCAATGTCAGTGGTGCAACAGGTAACAAACGCACATGCCTTTAGTGTGGAAGGCTGTGAGTTCTATTCCCATACCAGGTAGATGGATTGCTGACACTGAAGTCTTTCAGATGAGATGATAAGCTGAGGTCCTATCTACTTTAGTTGGTGGTAGCTCAGGTTGATGTAAAATATCCCATAGCACCTATCAAAAAGAGTATGGGAAGCTCCCATATCCCTGGACAAATTTTTCCTAGTTGTATAACTACCACCTCAGGGCTGCACTGAAAAGAGGCCACTAGCCTAGAGAAGTAATCCAGTTAACAAAGGATAAATATTGCTAGTATAAAACTGAAGTAAATGTGTCAGGCATAATTTGTCAAATTGTTAAAGTCACACAGATTTTTTTTCCTCAAATTTTTTTTATTTTCAATTAAAATAACATTTACATAATATTTTTAAATATCATTTTAAACAACTATATACAATATTTACAATAGCCTGATTTTCAATTATATACACTGTATGTTATTAAATATAGAATTACAGATCAGTTATCAGAGATACAATATTGATTATTGCACAGTGTCCAACAAAAATATATCTTTCTTCCAAGAATTATTTACCAATGGCCTGGGATAGATTCGTAGTTCTTTGATTTTTATTTCCATCGATGCAGTTGTCTTCAGGAAAGTGTAGAATTCTTCCAAGGTCGGGGGTGTATTTGAATTCCACCTTCTGGTTACTCATTTCCTAGATAAAGCAAGTATTGTCTATAACAAATACATATTTGTCTTATTCCGGTAGGGACCTTCATTTACAGTTAGTATAATCAATGCTTTAGTTAAGGTAAAAGATTAATTAAGTAAAGCTTGTAAAAAATGATTGATTCTATTCCCATATGATTTAATTTTATTACATTCATAAAAAAATATGAATCCAGTATGCTTTTTTTGACTTTTTACACCTCCAGCAAAAAACATTTGTAGTAGTACTGATCTTTTTAATTCTATCTGTTGTTAAACAGGGTCTATGTAAGTATTTCCAGTTAAATATTTTCTAGTACTGTGTGTTAGGAGGTGTAATTAACTGATAGTAAGATGTTAGTTTTAATTTCTTCTGTTAACTGCAATGACTGACCTTTTGTTAAGAACTGCCAGTATGATGGTTTGGGAATTGTTTTATATGTTATTAATTCTTTATATAGATTTGGAATGGAATTTTTCTTTTCACAACTATTATATATAAACTCATACCGAAAACTTATTAGATTTGTAATATCTTTAAATGAGGAATTATTAATTAATCTGCATAAATCTTGGGTGTACATTAGAATGCTTTGTAAGGTTAATCAGTCCTGTGTTGGAATATTATAAACAGTTTTTATCATATGCATATCTAAAACATTTAATTTATTTACACATTGAAACCAGCATAAGAATCCATTTTGTTCCCAGGAGGTTATTGTTTCCCTATATATTTTGTGAGGAAAGTTCTTAGTGATGGTAAATGGGGTTAAAAGGTCAAACCAATGTTTTAGATCTATGTTTGCATTGATAAGTTTCCTAAAGGAATTGATGTAATGATTAATCAGAGTTGTTTTAGAATGTTTTGTTATATTATATTGTATACTTATGCACCCTCCACCCTCCACCCTCCACCTCTTCTCCAACTCTGACTTTCTCAACATCATCATCACCCCTTAATAGCCCTTCTTTCCACCCCCCTCTATTCTCATTAAAACCTATACCCACTTCCACTATAAAGAAACTCCTTCTGAAACTTTAGCCATGCACTAATGCTCCAGATAACATCCCTTCTTACTTTCTCAACATAGCTGCAGAAGTAATCGCCTACCCCATTAGCATTCTTATCAACCGCTCTATCCAAGAGCATACTGTACCCCAAATCTGGAAAAAGGCCTTTATCATACCCTTACATAAAGGTGCCAACAATAACAATGTATCTAATTTCTGCCCATCGCCATCTTGTCTCCCATATCCAAACTCCTAGAAAAGTGTATCCAACAACAACTCCTACCACATCTCTTAGATAGTCATTTAATAACTCCCACACAATATGGGCTCAGACCAAATCATAGCACAATGACAGCCATCCTCTCCTTCCTTGAAACTGTAAATAAAGCCCGTGACTCTGGCCAAATTGTTTCTACCCTACTACTTGACCTCTCTAAAGCCTTCGACACTATCTCACACAACCTACTCATAATTAAACTCTCAAAACTTAACCTATCTCCCTCTACATTAAACTGGTTCTCCAGTTACTTATACAACAGATATCAAGCTGTAAAATAGAAAAAGGCCACCTCCTCATTTCTTAATACCCTCACTGGAGTTCCCCAATGATCCATACTGGGTCCCCTTCTCTTTAATATATTTATAAATGATTTCCGCACTGCTATCCCATTATCAAACATTATCCAATATGCAGATGACTCAACTATTATCTGCTCTGCTACATCCATTCCCATACTCCTAAATCTTACTCAAGAGGCCTTTTCAACCACTGAGCAATGGATGAAGAATAATCACCTAGCACTCAATGCCTCTAAAACCAAACTAATGTTATTTACCCCCTCTAAAGTCACTTCCATCAATACAAACACATTTTCTCTTACTAGTCAAAATAACTCACCTCTGGATCTGGTGTCAGAGACTAAGCTACTTGGGGTCCAAATTGATAACCAGCTCAAATTTAATTCCCGCCTACAACATAATATCAAAAAAACCCACCAAAAACTAGGCATGCTCTACCGACAAAACCATTACCTTACACCTGCCACTAAGATCACTCTTTCTACTTCCTTTCTTATCCCTTCCCTTCTCTATGGTGCTCCACTCCTTTGTAACCTACAGTCATCTCTAAAAAAACAACTTTCCTCTTTCTACAACAAAATAGCCAAATTCGCCACCAGCCAGAGGTCCTACACCCACCGCTGTTCCTCACTCCAAAAACTAAAATGGCTAGAACTACCCAATCACCTAACCTATACCCAACTAAGTCTTGCACATAAGCTCATTTTCAACCCCTCCCTCTGTTCCTCCCTTTCTACTGCCTTTAAAATGCACCTCCCCGTTAGAGTACTAAGAACCAACAATCAAAATCTACTAGAAGTTCATAAACTAACTCGCCCCCCAGGTAAAAATCTTCTATCCTATGGCCTAGCTCGCCTCTGGAACTCCCTACCACCAACCATTCGCATAACCTGTAATCATTTCATCTTCAAAAAATCTCTTCATTCACATCTACTATCCCAGTGGGAATGCTCTTGTTCCCACCCCTCATAATAAAACACTAACAAAGTCTATCTTCCTCCTCACCAGCAACTTTCCTATTATTTTCCTCTAACTCATTCATTATTACTATTATCCTTATGGAATTTCCAAAATTGCACTAGCCTACACCTCTTCATGGGTATGCTTCCATATATACATGACTTCTCAATATCTATTTTGCAATATTCTTCATGTGTCTGTATCATCTGTAGTTTCATCACAAGTCTGTACTACTCCTAATTGTTTTCAAGTACTATTTGAAATTGTAAAAGTGAATCTCTACTCTTTGTATTTGTAAGTTTCATCACTAGTCTGTATTACTCCTAATGATACATGTACGATTCGAAATTGTTTAAGTGAAACTTAATTTTCGTATAACTATCATTAATAAGCTACTATAACCTAGATTGCTTTGGAGCTTTTCTCCCCAGGACTCCATTGAAAATGGGTTCATTTTGGCCCAATGGACTATCCTGGTAAACCAACTACAAATAAATAAAATAAATAAATAAATAAAATATTATGTACCAGGGTTTGTTTGATTTGTCTACTATTATTTTTTTTTTTAACAGATTAAATTCATTTGTTAATATAGCCATTGTTAATTCTTTCCAGTTGGCAAAATAATTTGGATTTATCCAGTCTATTGTAGTTTTAACCACAGATGCTTTTATATATGTTTCTATTTCTGGGAAGTTCAATCCTCCTTCTTTCCAGGGTCTAATGTGATGAGTTAGAGCTACTCTACTCTTTCTGGGGTACCATACAAATTTTATTAAACATGAGTTTATTTCTTTAAGAATGCATCTTTCAGGAATTAACTGTATTGCTAATGCTACATATAATATTTTTATTAATTGCAACCTGTCTTCAATAGTTAATATAATCTTGTTCCACTTTTCTATATATATATTTTATTGTTTCAATAATGTTTTTATAATTTATTAATATTGTTTCATTTATATTTTTGCATAACACTATCCCTAAATAATTTAGCATAAGTTCTTGTTTTCCTATGATGTATTTTTCTGTAACTTGTAGTTCTTTTTTTTTTATTTAAAAATAGAAATTTTGATTTTGATCTATTAAAGTGCAGACCTGAAATCTTACAAAATTTCTCCATTACTTCTTCTAGCTCTCCTAATGACTATCTGGAGTTTGATAGGGTTAATAAAATATCATCAGCAAAAAGCATTATTTTAGATATGTACTGTTCATAAACTTCTATTCCTTTTATTCTTGGATTATTGCATATTATTTCTGCAAGTATTTCTATAGCCAAAGCAAATAAAATAGGAGAAAGGGGGCATCCTTGTTTAGTATCTTTCATTATATGGATAGATTCTGAGGTGAAAGGACTTAATTTAATGTAGGCTAAGTTATTAATGTATGTGTTTTTTAGTAATAAGATGAAGGGAGGAGGAAATTCAAATAATGCTAAAGTTTTAAATAGATATTCCCAGTTGAGGGAATCAAACACTTTTTCTATGTCTAATCCAATTACAAGTGTTTCTCTAGCTTCTTTATTCACATAATCTATGAGTAAGTATCCTTTTAATATTATCATGTGTGTGCCTGCTATACAAAAATCCAGTTTGATCATTATTGATTGCCTCTGAAAGTGGGATTTTCATTCTGTTAGCTAGGATTAACATGAATATTTTGTAATCATTATTCAGTAATGATATAGGTCTGTATGAGGTGCAAAGGTCTGATGGTTTATTATCTTTTAGAATTGGTGTTATGAAAGAATATTTCCATGAGGGTGGTATGTTTGCTTCTGACTGGACTTCTAACAAAGTTTTATGAAAAAGGGAGATTACTGTTGAAGAAAGAGTTTGTAAATGTCCATAATTATACCATCTATCCCTGGAGCTTTGTTAGATTTACTTTCTTTTATCTTGTCAACAATTTCTTTGTAGGATATAGGTTTTTGTAGGTCTAGTTTTAAGTTTTCTGGAA
Organism: Protopterus annectens; assembly: GCF_019279795.1. Taxonomy (NCBI): domain Eukaryota; kingdom Metazoa; phylum Chordata; order Ceratodontiformes; family Protopteridae; genus Protopterus; species Protopterus annectens. Next base: position 1,246,140,824 of record NC_056744.1, on the reverse strand, counting down.
TTTTTTTTATATTGATAAGGTTTGTATCTAAGTTTATTTGGTTGGTATCTAAATCTTCTTTTCTGAAGTGTTCCATATAATGGAACCGAAATGCTTCAAAGATGTCTCCTATATCTGATACTTTTTTCCCTTTCTTTTCGTGATATATACTACTAAGTGTTATTTGCTTTAGATTGTATTTTAATTCTTGTAGATAAGTTATGCAGATATCTGGGGGTGGTGGATAATGAGTTTATTTTTAATTTTTCCAAGGCTAGACAAGTTTTGTGTGTTAGAATTTCATTATAATTTTTATTTAATTCCTCTATTTCTTTTTTGACTTCTGGACAGTTCTGATTTTTTTTTAGATTTTACTGTCAAGAGTCTGGTTTGCAAGTCTAATGATTCAGATTCCCACTCTCTAACTTTGTTTTTGTACCAGCTAAGGGTATTACCAAATAAATACGCTTTTAATGAGTCCCAAACGATAACTCTACTGATTTCTGTTGTATTATTAATTTCAAGAAATAATTGTAGTTCTGACAACATCCAGGGTCTGAATTCTTTAATTTTTGTGATATATGATGGAATTCTAGTTGAGAGGATTAAAGGTTTAAACTCTATTTGGAGCTTCAGTATCAGACAGTCATGATCTGAGAAGGGGCATGTAACTATTGAGAAGTTGAGGATTTTTGTTTGTAAATCTTGAACTACGAATAATTTGTCTATTCTGGTTTGTGTTCCAAATCTATGGTCTTTATGGGAAAATAATAAGGATTTATCATCTTTTACTTTAAAAGTGTCTATTAAATGAAATGAATCAATTCATCCTTTTAAGGATTTTGAAATAGTTGCTATGCGAAAAGACTTCTTGGCGGTTTCAGAAGCTTCTAAGGTACAATTAAAGTCTCCTCCCAGTATAAGATTTCCTTTATAATTGTTGGAAATTAAATCTAGGTGTTTTTTAACCGTTCCTGCTCCAATTCCTGGGAACCAATATAGATTAGCTAAGGTCCATATTCTGTTATTAAATTTAATTATAACAAATGCTAGTAGACCTTCTTTGTCTTCGTATTTATAAATACCTTTTGGAGTGATTACGTTTTTCTTCCAGAGAATTGATACTCCTTTTGTCTTTGTTCTATAGGAGGATTGAGCTAAGACTGTATAGTCCTTAGGGTTCCAAATAAAGCTATCATTAGTCTTAAAATGCATTTCCTGGAGAAATACTACTTGTGCTTTATTTAGATTTAAATATTTTAGTAAGTTTAATATTTTGTTTGCATTATTTAAGCCATTAGTATTTAATGATAAGAATGTTAAATCCATTTCAAGTTATTGTTGGAAGAAACATTTTTTTTCTTTTTTTATTTTGATTATAGTAGTTATACCATATACTCTGATAACATTGAATGTTATTTTTATGTGTTTAAACTTGGGAGCGTAATTTAATGTTCTTTCTTCTTTAAATACAAGTAGGGGAAAATTCTGGTCAGGCTTTAAAAAAGTACTTCTATAAAACATTAATTCTAAAGTATCAAATACAAGTAAATATGAATTTCCCATTAAACATGGAATGAAAGGCATTTCTAATCCAATAGATAAAGATAGATCTATTGGATTATCACTCATACCTTTATCCAACAATATCAACTGATCTCCATATGTTAAATTATTATATGGAGAATTTTCTTAAAAGAGATATGAAATTCTATATTATTCTATTATTATTCTATAGTATTTTATATATCAGCATGGAATGTTAGTAGTGTAAACAATTATTATGTTGACTTAGAAAATATACAATATTTAATTACCCTTAAGAGATCCCAAACATGTCAGATATGCCATTTTGGATAAATTAAATGCAACAGAGGAGAATACACTAAATAAGCCAACAACAAATAGATTATTACTAAAATAATTTGATTAAAAGGACTCTGTAGAAGACAATGAGTGATTACCAATGAAATATGAATTTACTGTAGGTGTACTGTCTTCCTTTACTTTCCCACTCTTCAGCTCACCAACTTCAACATACACTTATGAAAAGACAAGGCTTATCCTAACTCTGAGTATAGTCAGCCTACATTCTAGTGTGCAGTGTTTTTACATATTTTAGATTTACAAAGCAGAGTCTAAGAATGAAATATGTCACCCTGACAATTCCCACCCTGCATAGGGCACCTCCTGCTTCCAGAATTGGTAATCACATCAAGTCTAGAATGAATGTGTAGGTACCCATATGGCAATCAAGACTTACCTTAGGTAAGTATTAATCAAATAGTGTTTAGAGCATCTTAGAGAGTTCTCTGGGCAGTTAGAATACTCTTAAGCCTCTCCTCCCTTGACCATAAACAAAGATTTCCCTTCCCTTTCTTTCCCTTGTTTTAAATCAGTACTAATAAAAAAAATTCAGCAAACATAGGTAAACAGAAATAACATTCAGTAGTCTGTCTTATACATGACTCGCAATCCATTAAACAAGTCAGTGACTGACTTCACTTTAGTAAACATTATAAAGACAAATTAGAAATAATTTCCTAGCTCTTTAAATTTTCTGATAAAGCAAAAAGTTAACAATAAGCTATTTTAACTAAAAGTGTAAAGCATTTCAGTTTTTCCTTGCATGTATACAATTCTACTTATATTGTAGTGTCTTAGTTATCTTTGAAATCTGTACAATAATTCACTTCTTCAAATCATTCCTTTTTCAATTCAGGTTTGTTTTGTCAAAATGGCAACAATATTTCAAGGGCACAATTAATATTTAGACTGATGTTTCAAATAAATAACTTGTCAGTTGCCAATTGAGTTAGTTTAGAATGTATGGTTAGTGCAAATATAGCATGTTGCAAAAATAATATGTATTTTTTCATGTGCTCTAGAGACTGTCATATGCAAATGACATATATAATGTAGCATACATAGAGCAGATAGCTTATGGATTCAGGTTGTTAAAGTAAATTATGCTTCTTAATCAGGCAGTTTAATTTAAGTTCACAAGTAATTTGGGGACATTTCAGTTGAGTTTCCAGAAATGTGTAGTCCAGTGTGAGTAACTGAGTCCATTTTTCCTCATAAACATGTGTCATAATTATTAAACAAAGCAGAGTCTAATATCTGTCTAATAATTATTATAAAGGCAAATAATGGTAATTTCCTAGCTCTTCAAACTTTCTGATATCGCAAAATGTTGACAGTAAGCTATTTGAACTGGAAGACTAAAACATCTCAATACTTCCTTGTGAATATACATTTTTACTTATACTGTAGTGTCAAGATCTGTCTTTGAAATCTATGCATTATTTCACTTCTTTCAAGTCATTCATTTCACAGTTCAGATTATATTTTGTCAAAATGTTTTTTTTTATTTTTATTTTATTTTACATTTGTTGACCGGGAGGATCCGACTGGATACATGTCCATTTTCAGCGGAGGCCCGGGGAGAAAAGCTCCAAACATAGGTACAAAACAATTTGAATAACAGTGAAATATATTTTACATTCAAAGTTAGAACATATGTTGTTCAATTATAATTTATTTAAAAAGGGAGAGGATTTAGGATAGTAGGGAAAAGTAGGAGAGTCAGGTGTAATGACTGTTAGTATAGCCGAAGGTTAACTACCCCGGATTTAGGCAGTGACAATTTCGTATTGTACCCAGATGTGTTTTTAGCTTAGCTTTGAATTGACTTAATGTAGACATAGATATAATATCATGGGGAAGTTTGTTCCAAATTTTACCTGCAGCATTGTTGAGAAGGGAGTCACCAGCAGAGTTATTAGTTTTGAATGTTTGGATTAGAGACGGTTGGATGACCTCAATGGACGAGGATTGTTGCATAGAGGAAGCAGCATTTTGAGGAAGGAGCATATTCAGGGTTATATATAATTGTGTGTAAGGACTAGTAGATTGAAAGAAATAAGGGTAGGAAGCTCAGACCAGTTGAGCTTGGCTAAGTTGGTACAATGATGGGTCCTATATGGTGACCCAGTGACAAACCTAGCAATATGATTGTAGCAGTTAGAGAGTTTGTTCATGACAGTTTTGCTTATGTTATGAAGTAAGGGGGACGAGTACAGGAGTGATGAGAGAAGGTAAGTCTGGGCAGTGGCCATTTTAGCTTGAGGGGTCAAGAAGCTATTTATTCTATATAAGGAGCCTAGTTTCTTATTAATGGTCTTGATCATTTGGTTTACATGTATATCATATTTTAGTTTGTTATCTATGGTTACCCCTAGTAATTTTGTTGAGAGATCTGGAGAAATTATGGTCCCATCCTTAGCTTGGATAGTAAAATTAAAGGGGCAAGACTTTTTTGTTGGAAGAAACAACAACATTTTAGTTTTTTTAGGATTCAGAATCAGGCGTCGATTGGAGAGCCAGTGTTCTATTTTGCTGAAAGTAGACTGGGTTATCACTTGTAGATCTGAGGGAGTTGTACCAGAGCAAATTAACGTAGAATCATCTGCATATTGTATGCAACTGGCATTAGGAATAACTGTATGGAGATTATTGATAAAGATGGAAAATAATAGCGGCCCTAAAATAGATCCTTGCGGGACTCCCAATGTATTGGGTAGTAAGTTAGAGAGTTTGGTCTGCCATAAAACTGCTTGTTTTCTACCGGATAGGTAGGAAACAAACCATTGTACAGCAGTATTGTCAAGGCCGAGTGAGGGCAATGTATTAACTAGAAGTTTATGATCCACCATATCGAAGGCCTTCGACAGATCCAGAAATAGTGCAGATGAGATTTTATTATTATTACGATGGGAGTTTATGGTGTTTGAGAAGACAAGGAGGGCTGAGGTAGTGCTATGGAGGGGTCTGAAACCATGTTGGTTATCAGTCAGTAGATGGTTGACAGTTAGGTGTTGCATGAACTGTTTCTGAACACATTTTTCCATTATTTTTGCTAGAGGGGAAAGTATGGATATGGGCCTATAGTTTGAGAGATCAGTGGAAGTGCCTCCCTTGTGGAGAGGAATTACATATGATATCTTCCAGATCTCGGGAATTTTGGCCTCTGCTAAGAACGTTGATGAGGATTGACACTGGATACAATTACTTCAGCTGTTTTTTGCAAATATTCAGCTGGGAGTTGGTCAGCAGAGAGTGTTGAGGGTTTTAGTTTTTTAATTAATCTACAAATAAATGAGGTTGGTACAGGTTGAAAGGTAAGTAGGGGAATATTATTGGGTGTTCGAGAGTCAAAGGTGTGAGGGCTGGGTGGTAATTGATTAGATAGAGTTTGAATTGTCTCAGTAAAGAAGTGGTTAAAACTATTTGAGACATCGACAGAGGTTTTATCAATGAGTGTGGCAGGGACAGGGGTAGTAGTACACCCAGGGTGAAGAAGTTGATTTAGTCCAGCCCAGAATTTTTGTGGGCAGTTTTGGTGGTCAGTTTGCAATTTACAATAGTATTGTCTTTTATCAAGTAATATTTGCCTTTTGGTTTCATTCCTAAGTTGTCTGTATTTAATTTGGTCCAGAGGGAGTTTAGTAGTACGCCAGGCAGACCACGCTTTATTTCTGAGATTAATTTTCTGCCTTGTTTCTTTTGTTAGCCAAGGAACATCTACAGTTTTGGTTTTCTTTGAGCGAATGGGAGCATGAGAATCAAGAATTTCTAGGAATTTTTTGTTAAAGTGTAGCACTGCTTCATCTAGGGGTAGATATTTTAGTATCGTCCAGTTACAAGAGGAAAGTTCTAGTTGTAGTTTAGATAAGTCAAGTTTCTTTTTGTTTCTAACAGCTCTGAGTGTGGGTTGCTTAGGAATGATTAACTTTTGCTTAATGATGTACGTAAGATGGTGGTCACTTAAACTATCGGGGAGAGTACCTGATGTATAATGGTCAGGGTGACTATTTATTAGCACCCAGTCAAGTATACTGTCTTTCTGGTTAGATTTCCCTAGCCTGGTGGGGGTATTAATAATTTGCTTGAAAGAGTAGAGGTTAATATGTGTAGTGGGAGCTGAGGGGGCACAGGTATTCCAATCTATGTTGAATGTTAATAGAATTTCAAGGGCACATTAATATTTAAGCTGATATTTTAAATGAATATCTATCAGTTGTCAAGTGAGTTTGTGCAGAATGTGAGGTAACTGCAAAGATAACATGTTGCACAAATTAATATGTATATTTTCATGTGCTCTAGAGACTGTCAATTTCAAGTAAAATATAAAATGTAACTTTTACAGTGCAAACAGCTTATGGAATCAGCATGTTAAACTGAGTAATACTTTTTACTCAAGCAGATACATTTAAGTGCACATGTAGTTTGGGAACATTTGTCCTAGGAGGACAAATCATAAAATATTTACAAATAGTCCTATTATGTATTTATTTTACCTTGGTTGTTTTTCATTTTAATAACTAAACAACATTACTTTTTCTTATTATTTGTTATCTGTGAGGCTAAATGCACTTCTCAGGTTCACAGTGTCCTTAGAAACTGCAGCAATTGTATGCAAATAGAATGTGAAAAAAGCTTTACTTCTCTTAACCAACAGTACATTTTTCTCTTTTTTTTATATGTGTTAATACTAAAAGAAAATAATTCAAAGGACATGAATGGAACATTTCAGAGTTAATCACGAACATGTCCCCAATCCCAATAAGCATAACAGTGACTATCATTAAACTAATATATATTGTAATAACAATTAATTAAGTTCACTATTCCAATTAATCTACATTAAAACTAGATTATTTTAGACAATTATTTATCTATGTATAGGTAGTGAGTTATTAAATATATACAGACTATATTAGTATAGTGAATAGGAGAAAATTTAGAAAGGGAGACAAGGTGCATTTAAAATAACTAATGAGAAAAGAGAGAAGAGAGAAAAAGAAAAGAGAAAATTAAGAGAAAATACACATATACTATGTATGTTGATTTACAGTATTAATATTTTATGTGCTCTACAGCCCTCCTTCTGTGAAAGAAAAGTACCCTGTTTTACATACCTGAGGTAATGTGAAAACTCTCATGTGTCATCTATTTTCAAAAAAATATAGATAAAGATTCCAGTAGTTAGTTACCTTTGTTTTAAAATTCTAAGCAGTAAAATTGGTCCTTTAAAGTAATGTTAAAACAATTCATATCAGAGTAGATGCTTTGAGAGATTTGGCTGTATCGGTCTTTTGCTTCTTCTTTTTGATGTCTGTCCAGACATTTGTTTCTTTTGTTCTCTTGTTTCCTTATTTTGGAATTAATGGAAATGGTACTTGAGAACAACTTTATCCACTTTAATGGTGAATTTTATCGGCAGAGGAAAGGGGTGGCCATGGGAGCCCCTTGTGCCTCGTTATACGCCAACATTGTTTTGTATTACTGGGAAAAGAATTTTGTTTTCCCAAGTAGGTGGTACCAAGATGTTTTACATTACAGGAGATATCTGGACAACATCTGTATATTATGGAAAGGTAGTGAGGACAGTTTAGTTTGTTTTTTTACAATACATCAGTGAATCAACATCATTTTTGAAGTTTACTCACAGAATAGATAAAGACAAACTCCACTATTTGGACATCACCCTATCAAGGGATTATGTCAGCCAATGTTTCCAATCAACATTATACAGGAAAAGTTCTTATTCTAATTCTTATCTCCATTTTCAAAGTGGACACCCATTCCATCAAAAGAAGGGTATAGTAAAAGGGCAGTTAATTCGGGCCTCACGTATGTCTAGTACCCCAGAAAGTTTTCTTGAAGAGGTCGGAATTTTAAAAAGTTTTTTTCTAGAAAAGGGGTACCCTGCTACACTTGTAGAAAGTTTAACTGAAGAAGTGAATCAGGGAAGAGACACCCTCTATCCCTCTTTGTTGGGAACTGGTTTAAATACGTCTCCTCAAAACGAACACACAAACAACCTCAGCATTAAAAATAGCTTTATACACACATACTCAGCTATTGTGTACAAAATTGAGCAAATTATTCAGAATTATTGGCTTATTCTTAGTGCACATGATGAAATAAAAACTTACATTCCAACTAACCCACATTTTGTCAGAAAGAGAGATACAAATTTAAAAGAACTTTTGGAAGTTAAACATGAGGCTCAAACACATGGAAACAAAAAGAAAACTGGAACATATCCATGTGGCAGTTGCAAACAATGTTTTGCCATGTTAAACTCTGGTGTTTTATACCTCCCATCTAGGAAGTTTAGATTCACTTCCACTAGATATTTCAATTGTGGAGCTAGGGGAGTGGTATATTTAGGGTTTTGTGAAACATGTGGTGGGTTTTATGTGGGCAAAATGGAAAGTTTTTTAAGGAGAAGAGTGTATGAGCACTTTAATGATGTTGCAAACACAAAGAAAGTAACGCATTTTATAAACATTTCTTACTGTGTGGGAATATGCACTTGAAGTTTTTGGTTCTTGAACAAATCACACCAGACACTAAAGGTGGTAGCTGGGAAACCAGGCTGAAATACCGAGAATTATTTTGGCAACTGAAATTGGATTCCAGCCGGTTTCCTGGTTTGAATGAGAACATCAACATTAACAGTGTCCTGAAGCTGAGGCCGGCTCGTTTGTGAAGTTTCTTGGTTCGCTAGTATTGTATTGGGGGTAGTAGATTTACCTTTTTTTTCCCACAAAGTTAATGTCGCTCCAGTTCACTAGAATCTGGTTTTATTGCGTTGAACACTATAAATGTGAAGTTTTTATTTCATGCTTATTTACATCATTTTAATGCACGATTGTTTTTTAATATTTAAGTTTATATTTACAGTATGATTTCTACACAGTGTGAATTTTTAAGGTCTGGCACCACAATATAGTACATGCATTTGTAGGTGTGCACATTACAAGTGAGTAAGTTGGACCATTATAGTTGTTTATTTCTACACTGAATGTTGTGAACAAATCTATTTTAGAGCGAGGCATTTTTAATTGAGTAACATTCTCATCATCTTTAACTTTCAACTCATTATGTTAATTGAATTAATTATGGCATGTGACTTGTTGTTTGATTATTTATTGACAGGAAGTGAAGCACGACTCTTGTTTCACATTGAGAAAGCTCGGTATTAACCGAATGAAAGTGCTTGGTCTACATTCTTTGTTCGTTAAATAAAGGCTTGAACTACAAAGCTTTGCAGTTTGGTATCTACCACGATTGTGTTTTCAAATCTGTTTTCCGGGTCCTGTGGTGCCAGGGTCAGCTGTTTTTCTTCGTCGGACTCTTCTTTCGAAACCTCTATTCCTGTTATCCTTGTCTGGTGTTGTAGCATTTCCTTGAGGGTATCAGCCTGTTTTTGAGTGCTTGTTTTAAGATTTTCTAGGTTCTCTTTAAAATCATCCATCTTCAAAGACAACTCCTGCAGGGTAGATGTCATCTATTGTAGTTCCTTCTTTAAGGCAGCATTCTGGTGAGAATTCCTTGAGTTGTTCATTTTAACAAGTGAATATATCTCCAAGCTTTTTGACAGGAAATTATTTGTAAAACTTCACTAAAGTTTCTAATTATGTAAATTAGTCCTTTATCTATAAGATGAACCTATGAACCCTGAGTTGTTCATTTTAACAAGTGAATATATCTCCAAGCTTTTTGACAGGAAATTATTTGTAAAACTTCACTAAAGTTTCTAATTATGTAAATTAGTCCTTTATCTATAAGATATTATACTTTGAAGAAAAAAAAGAATATTTTTTCCTGTCTTATTTAACTAGTTATATGGGGCTCTAAAATACTGCTGCTTTCAGTTAGCCATTCAGGGTCCACCCCTTCACACTGATTTTTTTCATACACCTTTACTCCCCTCATTGTCTGCCAGCTATCAGCCACAGTCATTCAGCTCATTCATTTCTAGTTCCTTGGAGAACCAAATCAAAGAGGTCATCATTAGGACAGCCATCTAAGATTTTTCTAGTAAGAGCCCAAACCACACCCTCCCTTGTGACTGATGTAAAGCCTTGATACACCTTCCTGTGTGAGCATGCTCTTTTCCTCCGACAACCTATAACCCATGAAGGATACCACTCCAGAATGGTTAGCATAGTCAAACCCATTGCAGATTATTTGTAAGGCATGCTATGTACCATTCTTTCCCCTTCACTAGGTGTTGGTATTGCACTCCACTAGACCGATGTCCTTTCCCCAAGATGGTCAGCCACTCGATATCATACTTTGACTTCTTCCTCCACTGCTAATTGATCTTGAGTCATCCACGCCATAATCAGGGTTTTGCCCCATGTGTCATAGAGACATGCTGAAACCATGGTTGTTTTAATAAGACACTTTAATTTATTTTTTTATTTATCATTTTTTAATCAGGTTAGTCTCTCTGAGCTATTGGACTCTTTTCAAGGGAGGACCAATGTGGTATTTACACTACTAGGGGAAATTTGGCTAAGGCATCAGGTAACTTCCCATATTCTTTATGATAGGTACCATAGGCTCTTTTATATCAATTTAGCTACCATGAATTTGAACAAATAGGACCTCTTTTTAACATCTATTCCAAGGGGAAAACACCCAGGAGTACTGCATTTTAAGTATAGTCACTGATTGTTAGCTAACTTTGTTCTAATCAGGCTAAAATAACAATAATTCTAATTACATATAAAAAAAAATAACTGCTTGATAATTATCCAAATTAAATGTTATAAAACTAAATATATAGGTGAGCAGGACTAAGACAGAATATATGTGTGTGAATGAGAGGGAGGATAGAGGAATGGTGAGGATGCAGGAAGTAGAGGTGGCGAAGGTGGATGAGTTTAAATACTTGGGATCAACAGTTCAGAGTAATGGTGAGTGTGGAAGAGAGGTGAAGAAGAGAGTACAGATGGGATGGAGTGGGTGGAGAAGAGTGTCAGTAGTGATTTGTGACAGATGAGTACCAGTAAGAGTGAAAGGGAATGTCTACAAGAGGGTAGTGAGACCAGCTATGTTATATGGGTTGGAGACAGTGGCACTGACAAAAAGGCAGGAGTCAGAGCTGGATGTGGCAGAGTTAAAGATGTTAAGATTTGCACTGGGTGTGACGAGGGTGGACAGGATTAGGAATAAGTATATTAGAGGGTCAGCCCAGGTTGGAAGGTTTGGAGACAAAGCCAGAGAGGCAAGATTACGTTGGTTTGGACATGTGCTGAGGAGGGATGCAGAGTATATTGGGAAAAAGATGCTAAGGATAAAACTGCCAGGTAACAGGAAAAGAGGAAGGCCTAAGATAAGGTTTATGGATGTGGTGAGAGAGGACATGCAAGTGGTTGGTGTGACAGAGCAAGATGCAGCAGAGAGGAAGAAATGGAAACAGATGATCCGCTGTGGCAACCCCTAATGGGAGCAGCTGAAAGAAGAAGAAGAAGATAACTAAATATATATTTTAATTAAAAATTTCCACTAGTAAAACACAATAACAGAAATTAATAAATGTGAATATATAGAGCAAACCTGCCCCCAAAAGCATATTGCTTTAACAGGGTGATTAAATTATGCATGGAAAATGTTCCACTATAGTTTGTAGAAGTTTTTGAAAAAGATTGTCAAAAGTAATAAGATTCAACTGTGATTGTTATAATGGTTAATATGTTTACAAACCCATGAAAGTGGAATAAACATATCATCTATAAATCAGTAATTTGAAAAAGAAAACAGTCCTGAATAATGAAATGTATGACAATATCACCATCTAAAAGAGTGATGCTGCAGTTTATGGTACTAGCTCTGGCTGGTTTTTTTTTTATATATATTATGAGAGTTCTTCCATGCAACTACTTGGTGTTATAAATCTATATCTATATTTCTATCTATCTATCTATCTATCTATCTATCTATCTATCTATCTATCTGTCTGTCTAGCTATCTATATATCAACAGGATCCATTGATTGGACATTGGTTAATGTCATTGCTGGCAGATTTAAGTGTGAAAGTTACAGTGATGAAGCACATCAAATTATACTACTGTTGTAGTCAAACTGAAGGATATTGACTATGGAATAATTCAATGTATTTTCCTTTGTGGTTATCTAACTGTGAAGTTACTTTATATAAGTTCATGTGGTATAAGGGCAGACTCACATGTTGGGGATAAAATAGTTTTTGTTGTTTTATTTCAGTTAGGTTTGCATTGGCACAGTAAGTGCATTCTTGATTTATTTTTAGTTTGTATGTAGGTAAAAATATTTTTTAGTGTTTTACTTTTGTTGCTCTTACTTAGGTGAACTGGGTGTATTATTGTTTTGCTCATAGTTGGGTTAGGTGCAGACTAGTTTTGTTTTATGCTGTTGGGGTATGTTTGGATTGCAGAATGTGGTGTAGTCTATGTTTAGTTAGATTTGGGTTAGATGTGTTTAAGATCAGAAATGTATACTGCTTTCTTTACATCTGTGATTGATTATTTCCTATATTTGTTTTGCTGATGTATTTGAGTGGTTGCTTATTTTTACAATGAATTGCAATGATGAATAATAATGGTACTGCTGTGTGATATATATATATATTTGAAAAGTAAAAAATATATGCCTAGGTAGCTGACACACATGCTTGTACGCGTTTATATTATGCTGTTGAAAACTCAAACTGTCGACAGCTTAATAATAGACACAAAAATGTCGAACCCCCCAAACATTGAACACACAAAAAAAAACCCCACCCAAACACAACACAAATAGGGGGGAAGCCCCCCTGCACACCCCACACCCCTGCTACTTAAATATACCAACTCTGAGATCACACTACATTGCAGTAAACAGAAATCTCCCCTTACGGAGATTTCCATTTACACGCGCGCTGACTTTCACTTTGGTATTGTCGGCCTTCAACAGGGTGAAGTAAACCCTGCTTGTACAGTATTTATATACACTGGACAACATTGACTTCTAGATGATTAACTCAAGAAAAGTACTGTATATACAGAGGTGAGATTGGGTGATATTGCACATAAGGAAGTGATTGAAATTGCATTTGAATGAGACTATATTAATATTTGTGTCCAATAAATAAATAGAATTACTGTATGGAAAACAAAAGGAAAAAGAATGAGATCATAACAATCTATTCAAGTTTTGATACATCCAGATTTACATCTGCATTTATGAGTCTTATTGCCGTTGGATAAAAACTGTTTGCAAATCAGGAGGTCCTGCAGCAGATACTCCGTAATCTTCTACCAGATGCAAGTTTAGTGAACCAACCATATGCTGGATGAGAAGTGTCACTCAGTATCTTGCGGGACCTCTTTTTACATCTCATTTCAAAGACCTCCTGTAAGGTAGGAAGACTAGTGCCCGCAATCTTTTCTTGTCTTTATTATTCTTTGTAGCTTCCTTCTTTCAGCCATTCTGCTGTTACCAAACCTTTCACTGTAGTTGCTGGTGATAATGCTCTCGACGGCTCCACTGTAGAAGTTATTTAGAGCATTCATAGAGAGCTTCACTTTTGTAAGCCTTCTTAGAAAATGAAGTAATTGGTGGGATTTTTTAATTAGCTGACCTGTGTTTGTGCTCCCAGAAAGATCCTCTGATATATGTACCCCCAGGAAATTTGTAATTTGGGCTCTCTCCACTTCTTCACCATTGATCTTGAGGGGTAGGTGCATTACAGAACTGTTTCTGAAGTCATTAATTATTTTTCTTTTGTTTTATTGATGCTCAGATCCAAAATTGTTGTTATTGCACCATTCAATTAGGGAGTTAACCTCATTCCTATAACCGCATTTTCTAGTTCCCATCGAGGGCTTTGTATTATGTACAGTTTTATGTTTAGAAGCTTTCTCCAATAATTTTTTAATGTTGGGTGCTGTTTTATATACAAAGCTCGGATAATTGCCCAAAATGGAAGCTGTATCATCATTTACTGTTATTAAGTTCCAGTGCTGTCTTAAAATATCTCTAATATACTTCATATAAGGAGTATACATCAAGACACAAAATCGATTACAACACATACCTACATCGTCATATCCTTTCTTTCTATTATGAATCTTCATAAAATCTACTGACTTGCCCAATAAAGGTGGAAATTTTTTAATTATTGGAGAAAGCTTCTAAACATAAAACTGTAATACAAAGCCCTCAATGGGAACTAGAAAATGCGGTACCTGCAAACAATGTTATGCCATAAATGAGGTAGGCAATATTAAGTTAGGAGATATCAACAAGACTAACATTAAATGCAAAGCAGGAAATTGTAGCACCAAACAAGTCGTATATATTGCTACATGTCATGCCTGCAGCACATTCTATATAGGCAAAACAGAGAGAGCCCTTAGGAAACGAGTATATGAACATATTTACAAGATAAAGATTAAAGACAATAACAATGCACATTATAAACACATATCTATATATGGTGAATCACATGGTTTTAAATTTGCCATTATAGATCACGTAGAAGTATTTTCTTTTGGGAGAAATTGGAAAGCACTTTTAGCCATGAAAGAAAGTAAGTGGCAAATTTTGACAGATGCCATTAGGTCACCTGGCATAAATGAAAATATAAGTATTAAACCATTTTTAATCATGGCATAGATATATCATGGATGTTGCCATTGTATTTTGATTTTTGTTGACTTGTTACAATTTATGAGCACTAGTCATGCAAGTTTTACCATTTCACTATTACATATATTTGGAGTATGTTTTAAGATGAAGTTAGTACATGCAGAGTGTATTTTATTTTATTTACCATTATTTTTATTTATTTATTTATTTACATTGTCATTATATTTATATTGTCATTTTTATATCAGCACACTGGATCTGTTGTAATGCTTAGCTGTTTTTAGTACAGTAGTATGTATACATGGAGTTACCATGACTATGTCTCTTTAAGAGCTCTATTTCCTTTTGAATTTTTGGCGCCAAAAGGTTATTTAAATGTGAACTGGAAGTACTCCATTTTGGTTCTGAGGAAGTCTGATTTTTAACAGATGAAAGCGCTAAACCTTATTTTCAATAAAAGATTCGTTTTTATCATCACGAGTGGATTTAGCTTGAATTTTGGTGGAACACTAGTGTTGGCTATACGTGTGTTATACTCTGTTCGAGCTGTGCAGAAGTTACTATATTTTACCAGCTAGCCTTTTTCCTTCTACAGCCAGTTTCACCCTTGCCTAGAGGATTCCTATATCTGATGCTTCTGTCTCACATTTACAGAAGTGGGACTAGGACTCTGCCTTTGTATTTTTTCCTCTTTAACTACACTAATGCTGTCTTTTCTAGTGCTAAGTTTCTCCTTTTGAACAATTCCTGCTAGGGATTTCTCTTTTAGAGTGACAAGATGATTCTGTTCAGACCGTGCATTTTCCACACCTTCCAATTTCATCCCCCTGGAAAACAGTGTCCCAGTTCCAATGATTCCTTCTCTTCAGTTATGCTAATAGTTTCTACTCTCTCATCTACTATGCTTTTGGATCACATTAAACTTGCACTCCATGCTTTGTGACAAATTCAAGTTGCAATATTTTACTGTATAACACCTTTCTTTCAACTGTTTCTGCTCATGCAAGTTGAAATGTCATAGTTGTATGCTGACAAATCTCTTTAAATGGTGCAGGTTTTTCCTCTCTGTGTAGTCTTAGACAAATTTAGCACCTTTAAAGGTTTTTCATACTGTCGCTTGATCTTTGTTGGATGAAAACAGTCTTTCCAGGTGCTATCCCCTTTTTCCAAGTTAGACAGGGGTGACTCTTATTCACTTATTGGTTCTCCTTCAAGAACTGATATTTTTTTTTTTCAAAAAGATTACTTTCCTCTATTACCCCCACAAATCTTTAAAGTGGGAGACATGTTCCTTTATTATCATATTATGTCTTAAATTGTGGACTACAGCAACAAGAGAAACCACCTTTCCAGACACTGTTTTTATTTCTACTCAAGTAAGGGGATATTATTTCTTATCTCCATGAATACAGTCTACTTCAATTGCTTTCATAGTAAAGGTCTTCTTTTATATGCATAGTTTTACTTTATAAGAACAGTCATACTGCCCTCTGGTTAGCCTTGCAGTTCCCTACTATCAGTTAAGATGTTGTACTTAAGTTTACAATAGCACAATAGTAGAAAGCTGATTTATCTATTCCAGAAAATTAATTTTTGAGTGACATAAGCTCAACATCATTAGTTGCAGGCTTTTTCATTGGTTATAGTTTTCACAGGTAGAACAGCTTTACTATTACATGAAAATATAGCTATGTAACCCATTTGCCCACATTTAAAGCAGAGGATGTTTAGAGCTGAAGTTTTTCCCTAGGATTCAATAAACTCAATGCAGGTTTTTCACAGAGCCTACACAGAGTGTTACTGCGAATGCGATGTTGTGCACACGGCAATGCATAGTAATGAGGCATGGTGCAGCTAAAAAAGGTTTTGTAGCTCATAGCAGTGTTGTTGGCCACGAAACCTCTTAAGTGAATGTGAATAGCATTTCCATGTAAGGTTGCTGGCCATGAAAACTTGCAAGCGAACTCAGATTGCAATCCCACATTTTGGAGATGGACGGTTGAGAGGTATGACTCACATAACACTAATTCTGCTCAAAGACTGTATAACAGCACAGCATGTCAGTGGCGGATGGTGACTTCAAATCAAAGGGGGGCTGCAGGAGATAGTCGAATGGGTGGGGTCAATGGGAAGGGGTGCGGACAACTAGAAAGGGGAGGAGCTATGCTCAAAACCACAAAAACTAAACATTAATTAAATATGCTGCCCTGGGTGCCAAACCCTCATTATGAGAGTCCAATCAAGACAAATGAAGTGTAAAAGAATAAAAATGTTTCAATGCATTGGCTGCGTGACAGCTTACTTAATATCTAGATGGAAACAAAAAGGTTGTGAGGCATGAAAAAATAAATTACTTTTTAAATACATTACTGGAATGCCAGTCAAAATCAAGTATAAGAAAAACAAGCAGCACTCAACTCAAACCACTTCTCCTTGCACTGCATTATAATTTATATTCAGCTTTATTAAAGTACCAAGTAACATGCTGAAAGTAGCAATCTCTGTGATACCCCCACTTGTAAAAATGTTTATCCAAAAAAGACCTGCTGCCTGACAACTATCTACTTGTTTCATGGGGAAAACATGATCAAAGTAAAAAATGAAAAGCAAACAAGCTCAAGATACATTGCTTAAAGGATTACTGTACAGGTTATGGACCACACATGAATGGCATTCTGTTTAGTTTACGGGTAAAGCCCTCAGAGATCACTGGAAGTCTCCAACAAGTGTAATGAGCTTCTTAAAATAATGTAATCCTGTCCTTTATTACAAATACTGTCATATGCACTTCAATATCCAATGCTTATACATTATCTAGTTAAGTATTCTCTGCATGGCAACAACAGAAATGCTTCAATGTTGGCAATTCTTTAACAGTATGCTTTTTAAAGCTTACTTGCATGTTATGATCTCAGACAAGCTTACCTGATGGTCATTAAAGCATTGCTACTTAAAACACAGAGCAACAGGCACTTTCTGAGTAATAAGCATAAATCAACTGTACAAAAATATGACAGAAACCAGACCATTCTGCAAAATCAAGAACAGATAAAAAGTCACTGTAGTACTTGTGTCTACCTTGGATGGGGGGATACCCTGCACATTTATACTGCATGGGGGGATACCCTGTACATTTACTCTGCACAACTGCTCCTTGCCTTGCTTGAACACATCCAGAGTCACTACATGGGGGAGTGGGGTGCAACAAGTATGTCACAATTTGAAATTTCTCTGGCTGACTGATGGCCCCGACACATTTGTCATACCTCACCATCAGAGCAAAGCCATACATAGAAGTGGGATAAAGGCCCAAAAATAAGGACAATTTTTAAATATTGGTCTTATAAACTTATAAAGATAATAGAATAGTATGTCTTGTATTAGTATGAATTTTCTGAAGAATATGAAATCTGAAACTCAAATGTCTGCCATTTTCTAACTTCAGTCTTTAATGATTTACCACTAATTTGCCAAAAAAACAATTTTATGAAAAATGGACCAAAAATGTGATGCAAAAATATAAAATAGCCACACAATACAGCTGGGAACCTGTCAAAGAAGGGGCATTTTTAATAATAGTACTGCTAAAGTGAGCAGCTGACAAAATAAAAGAATCTACATGCATTTCTGAAATAAAAGTAATCTATAACTCTGATTATTACAGTTATTTCTAAATTGTAAACTCTCCATGTTTTCTTCCAAAATTGCTATTTTGCGGAGGGATTATTAGGGGAAGAGCAACATTTTGAGCCAAATTTGGAGACAGTTGAGAGGTTTGGCTATGCCTAATTCTATAAAGCAATTTATTTGTATGTACCTCTCAACCTGTTAATGCAATAAATCTGGACAATGCCAAATATATTGGAGGAACAGAAATAGTACTAAAAATTGCTCTTGTATAAACTGAGACAGTTGATAGAACTGGTCTTACTTCAGCATGCATTTTTCTGAAGGTTATGAAGTCTGAAACTCAGTGTCATTAGTGACTTAATTCCTAAATGGTTTTCCAGAAAACTACAAATATTATGAGGAACAAACCAAAAATAAGAAGCAAAAATCTATTCATTCTGTGAAAATCTGGACAGTTGGTAGGTATAGTTCAGCTGGGGCTGTCTTTGAGTTTGCCGCCCTTCCCCCTCACAAAATCATGGTCGAATGGAGCCCTCCCCCTGCAGCCATTCCAATGATCCATTACTTGGCTATATCACTCCATTTACCATAAACACTAATGTGCATACTGCTTTACTTCTATGATGATCTGGATTTCATTTGAAAGTTTTATTTTGCATTTTACAGCACAAACACTAAGATATCTGCTAAACAAAGCAATGCAGTCTCACAATGAAAACAGGCTTAGCATTAAAAACTTCTCTGCCCTTGAAACACACATTCAATGAAACAGCATTGAAACCCACATTCAAAGAAAATACATTTTCCAGTGGCAGATAAAGATTAACTTTGGGCTGTTTTCAAATCATAGGCCCCTTGCACATGAAACATACATGTGCTCTTTGATACACCTTCCTGATTCTACTAAATGATATTCCTTGTACAATACAGTACAGTTGTTAGACAGCATTTTAAATTTATTGTTTTGAACATTTTTCCAGTAAACAATGAAACAAAATGCATGCACCAATGACAAAACTACCCAATTCAGAACATTTCCATCATAAAAGTCTACTCAACCTTCTACAGTCCACCAGTATCAGTAAATATGCACAATCTCTGAAGTAGTAAAAGTCATCTAAATAATTCCACATTAAAGAAATCTGTAACAATGAAGAGGTTGCTGCTAGCAAACAATTTTATATGTCACTGTTTATTCATCTACAAATAAAGTGCTGTTGCCCTTGAGGAATAAATTGCCTATGTTGCATGCATTAAAAAAAAATAAAAATAAGCTAGTAATAACGCAATAGGGACTGTATGGCAAACTGATAACAGGTTCATAGTTACTACTCTAGGTATCTTTGCCAAAAAGACTGCAGCATCCACCCACTTTACAACACAGTACAGTATCAGCAATGCATCTACTGTGGGAGTAGAACCCACAGCCTTCTGCATCAAAAGCAAGTACACTGCCTGTTGTGCTATTAATGCAAGCAGACTCAGAATAAGCAGCAGTAAAGTTTTGTTCCCCTGCAGCTCTCAGCTCCTTGTAAAATCTACTCGACACGCAGTTGTATCTCTGAACTTTGCAGCACAAGAAATCTGGAAAAAGCCAAAATTTATTTTGGGGGGGGGGAGACAACCAGGGACACATTTTAAACATTGCGTGTATAATGTTGAAAAGTTGCTAGAATAAAATGCTGTGTTACCACCATACATTTCACTGCCACGTCTTTAACCCAGGGGACCCTGTGCAAAACAGTCAGGGAAACATACCACTATGTCAAATCAGCTGTTTTGTCAAAGAGAGGAAGATAAACTTAAATGGCTACCATTTAGTGAATTCAGTTCTCAGCATAGCTGTCAACCTCTTGGCACAAAACACCTGAACAAAGCCAATAATGGGGAGGAATACAGCCCCCAAACATTCAGTGAATTCAGTTCTCACTATAGCTCTCAACCTCTTAGCAAAAAACATGTGGACAAAGCCAGTAATGGGGAGGGAATACAGCCCCCAAACATTCAATGAATACAGTTCTCACCATAGATAACTCTCAGCCTTAGCAGAAATACCTGGACAAAGCCAATAATGGGGAAATACAGTCCCAAAAATAGGGACAAATTTAAAATATCCATGTTATAAACTTAGACAACTGCTAGAACAATTTTGTGTCACCATGTACTTTTTGAAGAATATGAAGTCTGAAATTCAAATGCCTATTTTTTAAACTTTTAACCAGGAAACTAGTCTGACTTGGAACAAAAGACAATTTTCAGCAGAGTAGAGAGAAATGCCAATCACATCTTTGCAAGTAAAGAGAACATGCAGATACCACACAGAAGGCACCCCAGCCAAGAATCAAACCAGAGAACCTGTAGCTGTTAGGTAACAATGCTACCAGTGCACCACTACACTACAGACTTTGCAAGGAAAAATGTAGATACAGAAACCACAGATTTTATGAGGAACAGAACAAATATGAGGCAAAAATCTGCAAGTTTTTTTTTTAGAAATGGTAGTGAATAGGGAATTCAGTTCTTTGCCACCTGCATCCAAGATACAGGGTTCAAGCCTGAGTGTCTATCCACCACCATTTGCTCTCTCTAGCCACCAGTCATTTTACACACACACACACACACACACACACACACACACACACACACACACACACACACACACACACACACACACACACACACACTTACCTGATGTATGTCTGACCAAGCAGCAAAACCACCCAAGCAATCCAGCGACCTGAAGCAGCAAGCAAAATCCACCTGTGACATGGAGCAATCCAGCCAGCGACCAAAACCTGCTACACCTACCTGCTGAATGAGCCCACGCAATGAAAGTCCAGTCCAGACCTGGGTGCATTTGCAGCAATGATTGCTGGGTACCTGTGTTTCTCTAGCCGGACTGCAGTCTAGACTCGTGTTTTTTTTTTTTCTGTTTGTTTTTTTAGTTTTACAGATTTTTCTTTTTCTTTTTTCTAGGTGGGAGGGCTTCAGTCCGGCAGTCTGATACCACGAGCCGCCCCTGCAGCATGTGCTTTTCCCTGTCTGTAGTTTTCATCTTTTTAAGTTTTTTTTCCACTGCTTTCATGATGCACAGTGGTGCACTGCATCACACAAACAGTGGAAGTGGAGAACCCAGACTAAAAATAGTAAAATTTGGGATGTCATGTGACTAATCTGTTGGCAGTATATTGCTGTTATGTGGACTGGCATGCCTTTCACTTTAATTCAAAACACATACACAAAAACCTGTACATCCAATAAACATGCACTTGCATTGCTAGCCAATGTTGCGCACCATTCCACATTTGCAAGCACCATGTTTGCATGATGGTAAGCATCATGCAACATTTTCAAATATGGTGCACATACCCAGCAGTTGATAATTAGTACTGGTGGGAAAACATCAGGATAAAAATTGCAATTGGTGAGAAACACTTATTTGATATTGGGCTTGATCTCTGGTAGTCGTGGCTGGTGTTCGTGGAGAGGGAGTGCACTTCCAAGCTCAGAGGTAGTGTGTCCAGGAGTCTAAAGTGTTTGTTGGACTCCTAGTGAAGCATTATGAGCCCCAGTTACTGCAGAAGGACTATATAGGCTCAGAATACAACTCTGAAGTATGGGATAGTGTTCACAGTGCTCTGATCAGTTCTACAGGTATCCCCTGCACTGGTCAATAATGTAGACACCATTTCAATAACCTCAGGAGGAGGAAGAGGGATACTCTTGACCACTCGACCATTGGATCGAGAAAGTTAGGGCTGGGGACACACTACAGATGTGTAAGTATCAATTACACTGACTACTTCTAAGAGTTAAAAGCTGAATATATTCAAGTCTTGTATTCATAATGGTATTCTGCTCTGTTCTGTTTTTTTCTACAGCTGCCACAGAGAGAGAGCTGCGAATGTGAGGACCCATTCTGTGACATTGGTAAGGGTGTGAGAAGCATGTGGTATGTATGCATCAGAACAGTACTGTTATTGTAGCAGTAAAAGGTAAAGGCAGCTTGTTTGATATTTAATACAGTTGTATCAAATTGAGCATGCATATTCCAAATGTAAAAGAAAGTATGCATGCCTTAGTCTGTAGCACAAAGCAACAGTAACATATTCTCAAAGAACAGTGAGCCTGCAACTTTCAACTATAAAAGGAAATTATGCATGCATTAATCTCCCTCCCTCTCAAACTTCTCTGCAAGCTTTCATGTTCTCTCTTAGACCCTAAGCTTCTCCCCTTTCACTGCATCTCCCAAACTCCTCTAGCCCACTCTAGCTGCAACTTCTCCTTCCTAATCTCTATCTCCTGTTTCGTCTAACACTCCAGATCTTTCTCCCTTTCTACTTACCCCCCTGTACACCTCCTTTTACTGATTGACTCCAGCTCCTCTCTGACCTCTTTGTTCTTGCCTGCCCTGCGGGCTCACTCCGCCTACCCTACCCCCAAATCCCACCCACCCCCAGTGCATCTACCTTTATTCCTCTCATAGCCACACCCTCTACAACCCTTATCCAATCAAACACTTATTCCCCAAAAACCACACCTCCCTTCCCCACCCATTCTTGCCTCTATTACCTACCTCATCTAACCCACTAAAACATTAGATTCCTACACTCCCACTCAAATCTCTACTCTGTTTCCACATCCAATCCTATACTCTTAAACATAACTACTCCATGACTTACTTATCTCTCCTACATTATAAATATCTTATCTACCACCTAACACCTCTGTATATTTCATAATCTAATTTCCCAACTTCTATCCAGAGTTTATCTAATCGCTATACACTTCAACCCCCTATATATCTTACTTCTTATTTAAACACAACTATTCTATTAATTCTTCCTCATCATGCTTGCCAAACAATCCTTCCTCTTCCTTTCACTATTACTACTTTTCTCCTTATCCTCTATCTACCACCTTTCTCAACCTACTATTTCCATGATCCCCCAACCCTTTCATACTACAAATTCTCACAACTCACCTTTCTTACCCACATACTCTCTTATTTCCCCCTACTTATTCCCCTCAGAAAACCTCCATCTCTTTCAACACAAACTGATCTCATATCATAACTCTTCTATCATAACTGCTAGCAAAGCCCTCCAATTCACAAAAGAACCCAATCTCATCTCCTTGCTAACTACTCACACAAACCGCTTCATACTTCATCTGATTACTACACTCATCTCTGGAGACATCCATCCTAATCCAGGCCCTACCACTACAACCACTATTAACAAATCCCTACTATTTGCTTCTCTAAACTCCCAAAGTATAGTAAACAAAGTCCCAAACCTTCATGCTTGGCTCACACACAATAAGCCAGATATCCTAACTATTTCAGAAACTTGGCTAAAACCACACATTACAGACTCTGAAATAGTTCCTCCAAACTTCTCTATCATAAGAAAAGACAGACCTCACAAAAAAGGTGGAGGAGTAGCCCTTCTATATTCTTCCTCCCTAGTAGTTACTCCCTACAATAAACCTATTCCACACTTCAACAACGCCGAACTTCTCCTGACCCTACTACAAATCAACAATCACAAACACATATGCATTGCTTCCCTTTACATCCCCCCTGGGGATAATATCTCCACACTTGAACTTATCCTCTCCTGGCTATCCACTAACATTAGTAATGAAACCATAATCCTTGGAGATGTAAACATTAACTGGGCCCTTGTCCAGTCTCCTACAAATTCCACAAACATCAACCTCTATAACTTCTCACAACTGATCACTTCAGTAACTTATCCTGCCAAAAACCTCTCCAATGGGAGTATACTGGACTGGATTCTAGTCTCCCATCCTCTCTATTTCACCAACAGCGGCACTCTTCCCGACCCACTTGGTGACCACACACCCACCTTTACCTACTGCTTCCTACGGTACTTCAACGAACCCATAACTATATCACATTCCGTGACCAAAAAAACTTCAACCCAATAACCTTCTCAAACTCACTACAAGCAATTAATTGGAATTGTCTAAAAATACTACCTCTTGAAAATGCAGTCTCATATTTTAACTCAACATTCTTAAAAGTACTAGACTCCCAAGCTCCCTTACGGACAAAAAGAATAAAAACCAAATCAGCCCTATGGCTCTCCAAAAATACCCTTACTATCATGAGACAGAGAGATAAAGTCTGGACACGCTACCAAAAACATAAGTCAGCACCTCTCCTAAACGAATATAAAATGCTCCGAAATAAAGCAAAGAAAATGATAACTTTTGATCGTCAAAACTACTTCTCAACACTCCAAAACCATAATAAAAACAACCCTCAAAAATTCTGGAAAGGGATCTCTACTCTCCTCCACCCCAGCAAACCAGTTACTCCCACCCCAGATCCAAATGCTCCAGAATCTGATTTAGCCACACAATTTAACTCCTTCTTTATCAACTCCATCTCCAAACTGACCTCTTCATTCTCTAACACCTCTCTCTCCACTTCCACACCCTATTCCACATCCACTAACCCCTCTTCTTCCTCTTCTACACAAACCCCACCCTCATCTCCACTACCCCAAAATTCCCTCTTCTGACTGCACCCTCTTCTCATTAAATCCTGTACCTACAGCTACTATAAAGAAACTTCTTCAGAAATTGAAACCATGTACCAATGCTCCTGACAATATCCCTTCTTACTTTCTCAGTGTAGCCGCTAATACTCTTGCTTACCCCATTAGCATCTTAATAAACCGCTCCCTACAAGAATGCATAGTTCCCCAAATCTGGAAACAAGCTTTTATTATACCTCTACAAAGGGGGCAACAACAATAACATTAGCAATTTTCGTCCTATAGCCATCCTGTCCCCCATTTCTAAACTCCTTGAAAAATGTGTCCAACTCCAGCTTCTTCCACACCTCCTAGACAACCATCTCATTACCCCTACACAGCATGGTTTCAGACCTAATCATAGTACTATGACTGCCCTCCTCTCCTTCCTTGAAACTGTAAATAAAGCCCGTGACTCTGGGCAAATTGTATCTACTTTGCTTCTTGACCTCTCCAAAGCCTTCGACACTATCTCTCACAACCTGCTCTTAACCAAACTTTCCAAACTCCACCTATCTTCTTCCTCTCTGAACTGGTTCTCTAGTTACCTTTCCAACAGAAATCAAGCTGTAAAATGGAAAAAAGCTACCTCCCCCTTCCTTAGCACCCCCACTGGAGTGCCACAAGGCTCCATACTGGGTCCGCTTCTCTTCAATATATTTATAAATGACTTCTGCAAATCAATTCCTTTCTCTAGTATCATCCAATATGCAGATGATTCTACTATCATCTGTTCTGCCTCTTCTATCCCTACTCTACAAAAACTTACCCAGGAAGCTTTCTCTTCCACAGAGCAATGGATGCAAAGTAATCATCTAGCTCTCAATGCCACTAAGACCAAACTTATGTTATTTACTCCATCAAAAGTTATCCCTCCAGACATAACTACATTCTTAATTACAAGTCAAAACAACTCACCCCTTGAAATAGTATCAGAAACTAAACTACTTGGGGTCCAAATTGACAACCTACTGAAATTTAACTCCCACCTCCAAATAAACATTAAAAAAACACATCAAAAACTTGGCATGCTTTATAGACAGAAAGCCTACCTTACATCTGACACTAAAATCTCTCTCTCTACCTCCTTTCTTATCCCTTCCCTTCTTTATGGTGCCCCACTACTAACTAATCTTCAGTCCTCTTTAAGAAAACAGCTTACTTCCTGCTATAACAAAATTGCAAAATTCGCCACTAGCCATAAGTCCTCTACTCACCACTGTGTCTCCCTCCATAAGCTAAAATGGCTAGAACTCCCAATCAACTAACTTACACCCAACTAACTCTAGCCCATAAACTTATTCTAAACCCCTCACTCTGTCCCTCCCTTTCCTCTGCCTTTAAAATGCACCTCCCTAGTAGAATTCTAAGGTCAAACAATCAAAATCTACTCAAGTACATAAACCTACTTATCCACCAGGAAAAACCTTCTTTCCTTTAGCCTCGCCTATGGAACTCCCTTCCACCACTTATTCGCACCACCTCTAACCACATCACCTTCAAAAGTCTCTTCTTACATCTAGCAACACAGTGGGTATGCTCTTGCTCCCACCCCTCATAACTAACTCTACTAAATCTCCTTCCATACCATATTCTACTTTATGTACCTACTATGTAAGCTCTCTAATCTCTATTAACTGGTCTCTTTTACTTGTAGGTCATTATCTAAATTAGATTAACTGTTATAACTGCTATTGTACATGTGATAAGTTTTGCTCTTTTCTGCCTAAACAGTACCAATAACTCTCTGTAACTAGATTGTAAATTGTAAACTGTTGAATGTATATCTGCTTGTTTTGGAGCTTTTCTCCCCAGGACTCCATTGAAAACGGGTTCATTATGGCCCAATGGACTATCCTGGTAAACCAACTGCAATAAATAAATAAATAAATAAATAAATAAATAAATAAATCTGTAGAACAAAATAATGGTACAGTCTTAGAGAGTAGTCAGAGGTTATGGGTTCAAAAACCACACTTCCCAAATATACAATGCTGTTAATTTTCATTATTATTGCAATGTATCTTCAGACTCCCACACCAGTGGCACAAATGGCCTGCTGTAAACTGTAATCAGTATAATGTGGACATGCAAATGTGCAATATATGCACACATCAAGGATTGCTTGCTGCAATCTGTACTATAGTGTGCATATGTTATGAATTTATTAGTCTTAAATGTAATAAATACATTTGTTAGGAGTTTGTAGTCTTAAAAGTAAAGGTATCAGGATAGAGTCAAACAATTCTATCAATTCCGAGGGGGGGGGGGGCATGGCCAAGATGAACCTTGAGTAGCAGCACTTTCTCTCAGCTCTGCCTTCTCAAAACTTTTATGACAGGATTTTTTGAATATAACTATCTAAACAACATGTTTTTTTATTTATCTGGATTCATCTAATAATTTACTTGGATAGTATCTTAATATTTTTTATTTTTTTTATTTTTTCCTGTCAAAATATATGAGATAAACTTTTGACATCTGACTTCAGTATGAGCTTTACAAAATCTTCTCGCCAGCATACAACTTTTAAAAAAGAGCTCCAATCTCTACTAACTACCATTCAAGAATTATCAACAAAAATCAACAGAACGGACCTCAAGCTTAATAACTTTAAAGAAAAATGTTCACAACAAATGGAAACACTACATGAAGATCTTAAACAGCAGAAGAAACAAATTAGTTATAGAAGCATCATTAAATGACATGGACTGCAGAATTCAAGAAAATGAACACAATATAGAATTTCTTTTAAGAAGAATTCCCTTCTTCAAACAAAAATAGATGATCTAGAGAATAGATCATGAAGAAATAAAATCAGGATCTTCGG
The DNA here is from genome assembly GCF_019279795.1 of Protopterus annectens. Taxonomy (NCBI): domain Eukaryota; kingdom Metazoa; phylum Chordata; order Ceratodontiformes; family Protopteridae; genus Protopterus; species Protopterus annectens. The sequence goes on along the minus strand of NC_056744.1, from coordinate 1,246,113,340 downwards.
GCTACAGGACAATATTGAAGAAAATAACATGGAAAAAAATTTAACCTCATGGTTACCTGAGATTTTACAGCTTCTTGAAGCCCTTTCCTTTGGTATTGAAAGGGCTCATAGATCCTTGGCTCCATCTAAAAACAATAAAAGTAATTCTACAAAAATCTGTCATAGTCAGATTCTTATCCTCACATGATAAGGAAATAGTTTTAAAGATAGTCTGGTCTAAATCACTGATTAAATTCAAAGATAACATCATACATTTTGATAATGACTATTCTTCTTCTGTTATTGCTAAAAAAAACTATTTTTACCACTGCTCAAAGAACTTAAAAAAGCCCCAATAAAGACTCATTTGCTTTTCCCAGTGAGGCTGAAAATTTTCTTTCAAGATGGTCTGAAAGTATTTGAAGAGTTAAATACAGCTATTACAGTCATCAAATCTAACAAAATACTGGAAAAAAATAGATGAAATGGATTGGGCTAGCTTTAGTCTTAAAAGAATTGCAGAACATGGATTCTGGAAAACGCTTGAACACAAGAAGAAATTCAAAAACAATCTTGATTTAGAATATAATATTTTTGTTTTTAACACTTATATAATTTTTCTCATGACCCAGACATCTAAGGAGATGAAAATGGTTCAACAGGTGTGATGATGTTACTTATTTTTTATGTTTCCAGCTTGTGTGTTAGTTATGAACTAGTTTATTATTTTTGCTTTTAGTACTTTGCTCCAATTCACACACCTATTAATACTTTTTAGTTTACTCTGTCTTTATAAATATCGGATAATAATACATAGTTCATACCCTATAAGAGCATGGCTTGATAATATCTTGTTTTGTTATAGAAAATCCATTCATTGTCTCTTATTTGCTTATTCTATTGTTACTGTTGACAGTAATGCTTAGACAATATATAGCTTATAGACACTACAAGTATATTTCTTGAATTAGCTAAACAGTTAATGTACTTGTTGGTGTCCTTTTAGCTAAATTGATTTCACACACAAATAATTTTAAAGTTTACTTATTTTTAATAAAATTTGCTTGTTTTTTGTTTGCTATATGGCTTTTTGGTTCATGGTGTAGTATAGCTTTGAAGAGTTTATGGTAAATTGGTGGGCAGCATGTAGTTTTTGATATTATGTGATTCGTATTTCTGCTATTGTTTGTTCCTTTCTTTTTATTAATGAGTGATGATTATATGGCTTTATTTGCAGTGCTGGTCATCTGGATCTTTTTTTATTTTTGTTTTGTACAGTAGATTTGAAATTGGTGCCACCAGATTGTGGTCTTCTATTAATGATAAACTTGTTCCATTTTGTCTTTTGGTTGGTGGCTTTGTGGTGTGACAGGCCTGGGAGTTATTATTGCTTACTTTCTTACAAAGCTATACATGTCTTTGGGATGTCCCGTGCACATCTTGAGACACCCTAAATTCTTCAAATATTGTTAAAGTAGCCTAGAGTTTTCCACTGGAACTCCTGGAGCTTTTTTTTTTTTTTTAGAAGCAACACGGCGATATGTTTCTCTCACATCTATGAATTTTCTCATTGCTGTTTGATATCATCAGCGGGTCGACAAAAGTTGTAGAAGTGATGGATCTTTATTCTTCTTTTCTTCTGGATATACAGGGAACAGACAAAGTTGACAGTGGCATCAGCAAGAAGAAGCAATTGACTGTAAGACTTATTAAAGTCAAGTATGGCTATTTTTTCAAATATGCTCGATCTTGTTAGTCACAATTGTCCTTGTTAGAAACACTTAAACAAAACCTGATAAATGCAAATAATGTCATGGTTATGATTGTTAGTGTGTTGTGAAGAGTGTGCATTGCTTGAATTTCGGTGTTTCTTTAGTTTTGTTGAAATACATTTTGATGCTTTGAATGTGGGCTCCTTTCATGTGATTTCCTGTCCTCATTAACTCACTTAACATTCATATCTTGATCATAAATTAATAAAGTGTTTTGTGGCATATCCAGCTCTACTTATACACTTCCCAATTATGCATGTTCATATGTAGATATACTAAATATGAAGAAAGCGGTTTTGCTATATTTGTGAATGAAATTTTATATCTCATTTTACAGCTCTCTGCTGATTTTAAACATTGGTGGTGTTATAGTTCACAAATATATCTTGATTTTCTTATATGTTTTATAGGTCAGTCGTTCTGTTGAATTGGTTTACAGTCCCATTACAAAGACATAGAAAATTCTGACCTTTATTTTAGATGCAGTTTTTAATTTAGCACTACTTTTATCCAATGACCATTGATATATGAGCACAATTAGCGACAGAAAGTGCTCCTATAAAATGGACTGTTTTCTGATTGGGACGTTTTAAATAAGGAGTGGTAAAACTATCATATCTTAGTATATCTAGTGCTCCAAGTTAAGCAATGCTTTTAATACTTTCTTGCTAAAATATCACTGGATTATTTTTTATCAAATCACCATCATTAAGATTATATGGTTGTTCTTCAGAAGTATAGTGATACGAGAAGGATGATGAAGAAGGGAGAATGTATTAATAAATAGTAAGAGAGGACAAAGAGTAAAATCATAGTGGGAAATGGTAATAACAGTAGAATGGAGCCATTATAGTTGCAAAAACAAGCCAGACAATCGTAACTTAAAGTTTTTATATAATCATATACACTTCATTTAGAAAGGTGACTCTATTTTGCCTTCATACATATTTTTATACCTTTAGAAAATGGAGATTCTTACAATTTTACTTTCCATGTAGGCATTCTTTTAAGAATTAGAAATATTTGAAGATTGGTATCCCAAAATATTGTTTTTCTAGGATATATTGGAGTTTATTCTTATGTTTATTATTGCTAGATATTTGCTTATTTTCCTAATTTATAGATATTAATGATAATATACAATTGTGATCTAACTGTTTCTAGCACATTATAGGTATTTCTTAGTATTCCAGTAGTAGCAAATATCTTTATATTGACAGATCGATGGAAGCATAATTTGGTTAGCACAAGGAACAGAGAACTAATTAATATCTACATATGTTCACACATATTATTACAAATAGGAATTTACATCCTTCATTTGTTCACAGATGCATTATAAGAAAGATAGACTTTAATAGTTGTATTTCATATGCATACATATAATTAAAAAAATAAATTCTTACATTTTTTGTTCTTATTCAAATTATCTATAACAATCAGTTTACATAGTTCTATATTATTGAGGAAACTAAACAAATATATAGTATTGGCCTATGTTATTAATTAATGTAAACTAATACTAGTTAACATGTTTAATAGTTTAATAAATATATAATCTAAGAAAAGTTTATCTTTTTATGTAGTACTGGTAATTTTACTTATAAGACATATTTTTAATTATAAGTCCAAGAAATATCACTCCCCACAGGACTAACGCTACCTGTGCCAAACTCAGTCCAAGCACATAAACTAACATAAAAGGCACAGTAGCGATGCAGGCAGTAAACACAGCACTAACCAAAATGCAGGAAACAAAGCTGAAAGAACCGCTGCTTCATGAACTTTAAAATTCGGATTTATTGTGATACAAACAGGAGACGTTGTAAGCGCTTTCACCTGGATAGGCTTCTTCAGACCAAAAGAACCCCCCCCCCCCCTTGTACACCCTTATATGGCAAAAAGGCACAAAAACAGATAAACCATTAAAGGCACATTGCAACTATCATAGTACACAACATAAATAAAGTCCTTACTCTAAGATACATTAACCATAGTAAAATAAAACCGCCTATACCACTCATAAAACATGAATAGAAATGCATAAAAAACAAAAAACTGCATAAATTCATACTAATTGCACAACACTAACAATAAATCCTCTCATAAAAATGCTCTCATAAAAATGCTCTCATAAGATATGTAAAAAGCAGAGTCATACATATCACTTCAATCTCCTGGACTTCAGGAAAGGTCTCAATGGTACTTCTACTTTCTCATATAGTCCAGGAAAAACATCTGCTCTAAGTCTAACAATCCACTTAGATTCATTACTCTCAGTTCTACCTCTCACCCCACCCCCCAAAACTAGTGTGTGTAAGATCTAGTACTTTAAAATGAAAAAGATATGTGGAATTATTAGACAAGACATGTTTGGACAGAGCATTGACAGTGGAATGAATCCTGATCTGGTAGAGATGTTCCCTTATCCTGTCCCTCAGCCTCCTGTCCATCTTGCCTACATAAAGCACAACACTGGCTCCACAGGAGGCCAAATAAACAACATGTGTAGATTCACAGTTTGCATGAACTCTAACTTCATAGTTAGTGCCATAGACAGGGTGATAGAAATGGACATCAGTGCCTATGGAACAACAATAGTTGCAACTACCACAGGGTACAGTACCAACAACTCTATTACCTCCACCATCCATAACAGGATAACACAGAAATTTCTTTAAATTCGATCTATTCTTATAGACAAAACCTGGGGCAGCACCCACAATTTCCCTCATATTTGGGTCCAGTGTTAACACACCCCAGTGTGATCTAATCACATCCTTCAACCTACCTACATCCTTAGTATAATATAAGGGCACTCTGAAACCATGATTTCTACTCCCTGCCAGAACACCCTGGGAGAGGCCATCATGGTCCACTCCACTCTCAAAGAAAAATGGTGCAGCAGCTTGTTCCCTCAAATTAATGAGATCTGCCAATCCTCTCTCCATATCAGATGTCTGATATTCCCTGCTCTTAAACCTCTCACATGAATCCCTAACATCTGCCTCAAAACCATGCTGTCTGGGATTATACCGTGACGTCCTATATACCTGACACTTTACAATATTACCAAAGATGTAACCTGGATGCATACTGCATCTATGGAGATAGGGATTACGTTGACACTCCTTTCTATACACTCCTGTGTTCAATAGGCCACTTTCCAATCTCTGAACGTAAACATCCATAAAGGAAATCCAATTCTCAGAAACCTCATGGGTAAATTTCAAATATTGCTTTAGACCATTAACTCTCTCCAGGAAGAGAGATAACTCATCTTTCGTGCCCTTCCAAAGGAAAAACACTTTAAAACGAAAAAGATGTGTGGAATCATTAGACAAGACATGTTTGGACAGAGCATTGACAGTGGAATGAATTCTGATCTGGTAGAGATGTTCCCTTATCCTGTCCCTCAGCCTCCTGTCCATCTTGCCTACATAAAACACAGCACAGGCTCCACAGGAGGCCAAATAAACAACATGTGTAGATTCACAGTTTGCATGAACTCTAACTTCATGGTTAGTGCCATAGACAGGGTGATAGAAATGGACATCAGTGTCTGTGGAACAACAATAGTTGCAACAACCACAGGGTACAGTACCAGCAACCCTATCACCTCCACCATCCATAACAGGATAACACAGCAATTTCTTTAAATTCGATGTATTCTTATAGACAAAACCTGGGACAGCACCCACAATTTCCCTCACATTTGGGTCCAGTGTTAACACACCCCAGTATGATCTAATCACATCCTTCAACCTACCTACATCCTTAGTATAATATAAGGGCACTCTGAAACCATGATTTCTACTTCCTGCCAGAACACCCTGGGAGGGGCCATCATGGTCCACTCCAGTCTCAGAGAAAATAGGTGCAGCAGCTTGTTCCCTTAAATTAATGAGGTCTGCCAATCCTCTCTCCATATCAGATGTCTGATATTCCCTGCTCTTAAACCTCTCACATAAATCCCTAACATCTGCCTCAAAACCATGCTGACTGGGATTATACCATGACGTCCTATATACCTGACCCTTCACAATATTACCAAAGATGTAACCTGAATGCATACTGTGTCTATGGAGATAGGAATTAGGTTGACACTCCTTTCTATACACTCCTGTGTTCAATAGGCCACTTTCCAATCTCTGAACATAAACATCCAAAAAGGAAATCCAGTTCTCAGAAACCTCATGGGCAAATTTCAGATATTGCATTAGACCATTAACTCTCTCCAGGAAGAGAGATAACTCATCTTTCGAGCCCTTCCGAAGGAAAAACACAACATCTACAAAACACCTATGAAACATTACGTTCCTCGAAAAATCACCTATACCAAACAAGAACTTGGTCTCCCATGCAGCCATAAAAAGGTTGGCATAGCTATTGGCACAAGAAGTGCCCATAGCCATGCCATCCATCTGTAAATAGCACTGAGAGCCAAAACAAAAAATGTTGTTCTCTAACACAACTTCCAAAAAAAAAGCTAACAAATCCACTGCATCACTATCTAATCCAGATTTGTCCTTCAAGTAATCAGACACCAACTGCACCCCATCTCTGTTTGGTATCACAGTGAATAGGGACTGAACATCCATCGTGACTAAATAATATGGGAGATCAACGGGGACAGATCTCACAAACTCATACAAATCCAACAGGAACTGTTTCATGTCCCTTAGAATATAAACATTTGCATCAACCACTGGGCGCAGGAACCTCTTCACATACAACAAAAATGGTTCCGTGATCCACCCCTGCCTGCAACAATGGGCCTCATGGGTGGACACACACTGTCCTTGTGGATCTTAGGAAGACCCTGTATCACTGGCAGGAGGGTATCACTAACAAACAAATATTCATACAATTCATTCATAATAACATTAGTCTTAATCAAATCATCCAAAACCATCTGTATTCTATGGACATGTATATCCACCATCTTACATTCCACCAAACTGTAAAACCTTTGGTCTGATACCATAGACATCATTGCCTCATCATAGAATTCAGAATCAATAACTACCAGGGCACCCCCCCTTGTCAGCAGGTCTTATGACAAGGGAGGGATCACTCCTCAGTTATTGAAAGGCTGTCCTCTGTGCATAAGTTAAATTGCCGTTTTGTTTACTGGACTGACCCACTCTCTTTTCCATGTCATACAGATCTTTCTCAACTAGTTTACTGAAAGCAGCTACTAGCAGTGGTACCATTGCATGTACACACTAGGCTTCTTAAATGATTTCCCATCTAACACCTGCACTGTATCCTTAAATTCCAGTCTAAGGCACAGATTCCTAATAAATAACTTAAACTGTACTAAGGTATCAACATAATTGCTGTCACAACTAGGTATAAAAGTCAATCCCTTGGATAGTACCCCTAACTCATCATGACTTCCTTACATTGTATTTCACTTAACATTAATGGTCTAAAAAATCCCAATAAGAGAAGATCTATAAATAAATATCTCAAATTACATAATTGTCAATTAATATTTCTTCAAGAAACTCATTTGATAACTGAAGACATTTCTAAATTAGACTCTAAATCCTTTTCAAGCCTGGTTAGCTCTGAACATTCCCCCCAAAAAAGGGTGTTGCAATACTCTGGAATAATAAATTATCTCTGTCTAAAATAATAGACACATACAAGGATAACAAAGGTATGGTAACCTCAATTATTATAGTGTTTAATAACACAATATTTACTTTAATCAATATATACTGGATTCCTGACATTGGACTTAATTCAGCACAACAGCATATAGATCATATTATACAGTTTTCTAAAAGCAATATCATATTAGACGGTGACTTTAACTGTATTTTTGATAGCAGAGATTCTACCTTTAATGATAAGAGAAGAATCTCGGCTACGGCCAGACTACTGAAAGAATTTTCTAACTCCTTTTTGCTGAAGGACATTAACAACTATGCAGACTCTAAATCACTATTCTATACATTTTATTCACACAGACATAACTCATACGCAAGAATATACAGAGTTTTTATTTTTAATAATTTAGTAGATTATGTAGATAATGCAAAAGTGATTACATGTCCCCTTTCTGATCATAATTCTATAACCTTTGATATATATATCCATTCAAACTCTAATGTTCAGATAAAAATGATTCCAGCATATCACTAAATTAAATGATTTTAATACCTTAATTTCTGCAGAAGTTCATAACTTTATAGAACTTAATTCCATTAACGACACTTCTGAAATTTTCATTTGGGATGCAATGAAGACCTATTTATATGGCAGAATAATTGATTGGTACAAAAAGAAAAGAATTTTATGGGATAAAGAACTACATTAGATACAATCTAAACTAGACACATTGAATCTTAAACTTTCAAAAAATCAAGGAGGGAAAACTAATACAAAAGAAATAAATTCTTTGAATAAGAAGTATCTTGAGATATTAAACCACAAAACTATGATTAGTTTAGAGAAATTTAAATTTATTAATTTTTCAATAAATCCTAGATCTCTGAATATTCTGGCCAATAAAACTAAAAGATTGAATAAATTCAATCATATTGACGAAATATATTCACCTAAAAAATGGTCTCAGGTTTACACAACATATTAAATGGGTTTAGATTTTTAAACTTAATCGATCCTCTGAGTTAACAAACCCGTGAAAGGATATCCAAGCATTTATTAACAACAACTCCAAAAAAAGGGTTAACAGAAGAGCAAGTTAAATTATTAGATAGGGAAATTACTTTTAAAAAAATTCAAGACCAAATTAATAAGCTTAAACAAAATAAAGCCCCAGGTAATGATTGCATTATTCCAAAAATATACAAAAGTTTACCTAATAAAGCACTGACATTGTTACATTCTGTTTTCAATATAGTACAAATTAAAAATACAGTCCCAAGGTCATGGAAATACACCTTTATTACTCCTATCCTAAAGCCTGATAGAGACCCTCCTAAGTGTAAATCATATAGGGCTATCTCCTTATTAAACATGGACTATAAAATGTTTATGTCTATATATGCAAATAGGCTTAAAAATGTTTTTCCTAATTTAGTGGATGAGGACCAAACAGGCTTTATAATAAATAGAACTTCTTACGACAACATTAAAAGAATAATAACCTTAATTGAGTAAAAAGCTTAAAAAATAACCTAACTATAGTTATAGTATAGTCAGGTCTTAAATTCAGTCACAATAAAGCAAAAATCCTTTTAGTTGGTCCCAAAAAATATAATATACAAGATAAATTTGAAAAATATACAGCACAATCCCGACAAATAACATATTTAGGTATAATTATTACTAACAGCATGAAAGATATTCTAAAACTGAACTTCAATAAAAGTATAGCAACTATAGATAATTTAATAAATAAATGGACTAAAATAAGATTCTCGATGGAAGAGAAATTATCAGTTATAAAGATGGTATTACTTCCTAAGATTTTATATATAATTCAGTCTATATCTATACCCCTTCATATTCAATAATTAAAACGTTTAATACAATGATTAAGAAATTTCTTTGGCATCCAACTAAACCTAGGATTGCATTATCATACCATATGTATAGTTGGGAAAATGGAGGTATTGCACTACCTAATTTAGAAATTTATTCAGTCTCTTCAGTAATTAAAACAATCTCTTACCTCATAAATGGGAAATATTCAGCAAAATGGAAAGAGCATGTTCTAATTTTATCTCAAAAACTAAAAAAATAATAATGATACCTATATGCTAAATTTAGTAAATAACTAATTTATCTGGAAACTGAAAGAATTATTTTCCTACTATCCCACCCAGGCATATAAATCTAATTATATTATGCTAATCTTAAAATCCTTTAAAAATTGTATTTTTAGATTCAAAATATATGAAAGTTGGATGTTCCTTATTTACCCCAAAGCCTATACACAATAAATCATTTTCTCTACAGATTATTATAAAATGTCACTATTTTAACAGAACCCCTTGATATCTTGGCATCATCTATTAATACTCTTATGGAAGAGAATAACCTTGATTCAGCACTATGGCTAGATTTACGAGAAGCCAGAAACTTTATCAAAGATAAACTTGACTTAATCCCCTCTCCATCCTAGAGTTCAATTCCTAAACTTTTACAGTATTTGATTGTTTCTACTCAGCAGAATAACTCATTTAAAATCAGTTTGTCACACATATATAGAGCAATCAAGTCAGACTTGGATATATACCCAGATAATTACTGGAAATTTTTCTCTGTCACCAATAACTGTAATCCTACAGACAAAGATAAATTAAACGTTCTTCAATCAGCTGGTAAAACTACTTCATCAATTAAATGAAGAATATTTACCTGGAGATTTTTAAATAGATAATTTCTTACTCCATATAACATAAATAAGATAGCTAAAGATAGAGTACTTTGTTGGAGATGAAAGAAGTTAGAAAATGCAGATTGGACACGTATTTTATGATTGCATATCTTTAAAGAAATGTTGGGAAGATGTTAATAAATTCTTACAAGAAATCTTTACTGATAACTTTTACTCACTAAGTCATTACTTTTATTTAACACGCCAATTCCAAATTGTGTAAAATTGAGTAAACATCCACTTCTTTTGTCTGTTTTATCCATTGCCAGGAAAGAAATTACAAAAAAAAATTGGAAATCTTCACACATTCCCTCTATTCAAAATGACTATTAAATTTAGATCTTCAAGAAATACAACAATATAAAATCAGTGGAAGAGTATAAATGAATTACTAGAAAAATACTAAATTGAATGCAAGAATCAATTCTTATGTTTAGTTTTAACTGTATCATTTGATGGTTATATAGTGAGCATCATTGTACATAGTTTTTGTTATTTTTGTTGTTTTATATCAATGTTTTCTTGTTTTTTATCTAGTGTATCCTAAAATCTGTTCATCTCTTTTATAATAGTCATTCTTTTCAGCAATGATTTTAATAAAATTTATTTTAAAAAAAATTCTATCAATACTTTCTGTCACATATAAAGTTACTAGTGATATTCCTTTTTCTTATCTCTCACACCAACCCTTATCTTCTCTTTTTTATTATTTTTTATGTTTTTTAATTGTTTTTCTTTTTACTTTACTTCTTTTTCTCCATGGCACAGTGGGGTATGCCTGTCCAACAGGATCAACCTGCCCCCCCTCCACCAGCTACAGCACTGATGCCCAGCACATCTGGAATACAATGGCAGCATCCCCTCTGCTGCCCCTGCACTACCTCAGCTGTCTGGTGGTTCTGCCCTGCAGGATAGGGTAGTAGTTCCCTCTGGGAGCAGTTGTTGAGGTAGTGACCTTATCACCTGTGAAGAACTGCCAGGGTAGATGTATAGGATTGTGCGCAGCACTGTTGGTGTACATCTACATTAGATGGAGCACCTGTTCTCCACCCTTGTACAAAATACCAGGTGTAGATGCAGACATCAGACACTGCAACCATCAGTGCAGTGAGTTGACAGTGATGACAGTCCAGTGGGTGAGGACTCAATTTTCGCTGTCACCTAGCTGGACGTCCATGGGGCCTCGATGTCCCCACTCTCACCCCAACCATGGTGTTCACCCTCCTCCTGTGTCCTTCACCATCCCTGTGTCTTATCTTGTATGTCTTGTCAGTCTGCTTCCTCACCTACCCAACTTACCTGATACAGACATATCTACATTGTTTCCCTAACATTCCCCTCAGTCTTACAAAAAAGGGCATCTGTCCCACAAAAAAAAAATATTCATCCCATTTCACACACGTGTCCTCTTGACACACTTAATTCAGTCTAATTGGCTATACAACATGATTGTGTTGTGGTCAGCCCCCTCTCTGGAGGTGGCAGTGCAAATTCAGCTAATATTCTGCAAACATAAATCATTTTGTACTGTTGAAGAAATGGATAGCTATGTTTCTTTGCTACCTCCCTCCTTCACATTCCTTCCTCTTTTCACTTTGTTTTCCCCACTTTTTTAGTGGTGCAATGACCACTAAAACATCACAAATGCATATATAGTAAGCAGTGAGTTAGCCATGTACCCTGGGCATCAAACACAGGCTTTGTCTCCCTGAATCCAAAACATAGAAAACATAGAAAACAGGAATATAGCAGAGTTATCATCTCTTGGACAGGCTGTTATGTGGTGGCTATTACAGAAAGAAGTTACAAAGGGATGATACACATTGTGGTTTTTGAATTCACAACCCTTACAACAGCATTCACTATAAAGGTGTGACATTTGGATGCTCTCAACTCTCTACATTTCCAAGGCCAATATAAGTCACAGGTACAATAAACAGTCCCCCAACACAAATACAGATATAGTAAGCTCTAAGTTAGCTATGCACCTGGAGCATCAGACACAGATTTTGTATCCCTGAATCAGAAAGATAGAACTCGGGGATATGGCACAGTTATCATCCCTTGAACAGGATGTTGTATGGTGGACATTACAGAAAGAAATTACAAAGGAATGATACACATTACAGTTTCTGAATTTACAACCCTTACCACAGCATTAACTATAAAGTTGTGACATTTGGATGCTCTCAATCATCTACATGTCCAAGTCCAATATAAGTTGCAGGTACAATAAAAAGTTCTCCAACACAAATGCAGATATAATAAGCACTAAGTTAGCTATGTACCTTGAGCATCAGGCAGATATTTTGTGTCCCTGAATAAGAAATGTAGAATGCAGGGATCTGGCAGCTTTCATCACTTACACAGGGTGTTGTGTGGGGTGCTGGAAGACTAGGCTGACAAAAGGTTAGTAAGTGTGTGAGAGTAAGAAGGCAGGCATTTGGACAAAACAACAAATGAGCAGATAGAGAAAATGAATAACTGTTGTGTGTGTGTATGTAGGATTCCTCCAGGTGGAATTGGTGTGTGAGTGTGTGCATGGACACAGCCAAGCTGAGTGCTAGCTCTATGTCTTGTTGGGTTAGACAGGTGTGAGCCATTCATGGTAGATGTGGCAGTTCACTGTTGTTGACCCCTACCATGAGAAATGGCTCTGTCAGGACTTGCACTGGCACATCCATGCCCACTGTCAGATGCAGTGCTGCTACGAGAACATGAATGATGTCTGCTGGACAAGCTCCCTTCATGGGGATGCCCTTGACCATGACCCATTGGCCTGCCACATCTAGGTGTGAACAGCATACTCACTGATGGAACAGTGGAAGTACTGCCACTATGGATGACCTACACTCATGAGGATGCCATTCCTCTCTCTCAACAGACGTTCCATCACAGACATTCCATGACAGACAACCCTTGGTCATACCTCTCAACCTCTTAGCAGAAAAAATATGGACAAAGCCTCACAGAATGGGGAAACAAAGCCCCAAAAATAGGGACAGATTTTAAATATTGCTCTTATAAACTTAGAAAGCTGCTAAAATAACAGACTTTGTATTAGCATGCATTTTCTGAAGGATATGAAGTCTAAAACACAAATGTATATCATTATTTAGTGACTTCACTCCTCAGAGCATCCCAGTGATTTGCCAGAAAACCACAAATTTTAGGAGGAACAAACCAAAAATCTGAGGCAAAAATCTGGCATTCTGTGAAAATCTGTACAGTTGAGAGGTATGCCCTTGGTCCATCAAAGACACCCCTTGTTCCAATGTGTTATTCATCTGATCCAGTGAATCAGCAACATGGTGGAGCCAGTCATGTATGTTGGATTGTGTGACATGCACAACCCTGACCATTTTTCATGAGCACCTATGGGAATGTGCCATGACAGCCCTAAACATCCATAGAGTGGCATGGAAAGTGACACCTGCAACAGGTGGAGAAGAGTCAGCAGGTTTCCTCTGAGCACCCCTGGAAATCCTCCTGCGTGACACCTTGCCCTCACTTTGGCTACAGCCAGACTCATCAGGCACTGAAGCTGCAGTAGCCACGCTTCCATGATCAATGTCATCACCTTCCACCTGTCTAATATGTGTGAGCTCAGTGGACCGGGTAGGTGTAGACATATTGGCTGATTGGCTGTCTAAAATGTAGATGCAGGGGATGGCTGTATGTCAACCACTATATCAGGTTCAACCTCTGCACCCCACAACTGTGCCTCAGTTTGGCCACCATCGTCATCAGACTTTGATGCTAAACTGACATTAGGCAGCACAGTGCTCATAGTTCCACTGTCAGAATCACCTGTGATAAAAAAATACAGGAATACATTAATAACAGCACTACTATAGTTCAGTATATGCTAATAAAGTAAAACTGCTGCCACTATTACAGACAGTCCAGCAATACACACAACACATCTGAGATCAAACTCACACACTCCAATATTTGTTTAAACTGTTCAGCAGTACTGATATCAAACTATTTTGCTTAACAACTGCAAAAAGCAAGCTTTCCTGGAGGCCTGATGGTCCTGAAAGAAGTTAAGCAAGAGGCAAGGGAAACAACATCACAATCAACTGTAACACAGGGGGTAACACATTTGACCCTTTATAGCTGCAGTAAACAAGTGTTTAAACTAAAACATGGCTGGTGACTGCAAGCTAAGCTTATAACAGTAGCAATCTTCAGTCCCCCCAATTAAAGAAATACATGTGACACAGAATTAACTTAGTCATTGAAATTCACTAAATATAGGACAGTATTCAGCAGTTCAGATAATAAGGCCTACCTGGAAGCTCCTCTTGTGATGTGGTTTGTATGGCTGATATGCTGTCTCCCACATCGATCACATGGTGGACTGCAGTTCCCTGAGAGCTTTGTGTTGTTCTTAGGTCAGCAAGGAACTGCTCATTGGGGATCAATGGTGGTTCTATAGCAGGGCCTCCACCTGTGACCAAAAGGTTGACCTACTGCATCAGGTCGCCTTCTTGCAGCAGTGATCATATCAGTGGCCCTGTGGCACATAGGTTCAGCTGTGGCCACCCATGGCATTTACATCGGCAATAATTTTTCCCATAGTTCGATCTTACGTCCCATATCTTGCCTTCCCATTTGCAGGAGGAAGGAACTGTGTTGGCGAAAACGATCAATTATGACATTGTTTTTGGTATCTGAGAATGGTCTTAGCCACAGATCGATACATCTGGATGCCATGATGGTAGATGCCCTAAAAGAAAACAGATGTATAATATACATAACTATCACATGACTACAAAATATTATTTACATATACAACAGAAAAGGTAGCAGGTCAGTATTACCCATTGGTAAAACATAACACAGTCTGCACATGTGAAATACTAACAACAGACAGGATGCAAAACAAGGATAGTAACAAGAGAAAGAAATCCTTGTTAGTGTCATAACAGCAACTCACCTTATCTCCCACCCCCACTAAAAAGGTAAGTGATCCTTTTAGCTAACAAAATATTTCTGAAATTCTACAACTTCTGTCAAAGGACCTATCCCTGAAACATTTCTACATATTGTTCACACAGCAGTCATTTCCATTTAGTGTAATGTCTTGCCAATCATGTCTACCTCTAAAATGGCTGGACAAACATGGCCATGACATAAGTATAC